>NC_091311.1:11169347-11194347 GCF_038502225.1 Cherax quadricarinatus | reverse complement strand
GACTGTCTTGCTTGTGACTGGTGTACACCTGACTGCCTTGCTTGTGACTGGTACACACCTGACTGTCTTGCTTGTGACTGGTGTATACCTGACTGTCTTGCTTGTGACTGGTGTACACCTGACTGTCTTGCTTGTGACTGGTATACACCTGACTGTCTTGCTTGTGACTGGTGTACACCTGACTGTCTTGCTTGTGACTGGTGTACACCTGACTGCCTTGCTTGTGACTGGTACACACCTGACTGTCTTGCTTGTGACTGGTGTACACCTGACTGTCTTGCTTGTGACTGGTACACACCTGACTGTCTTGCTTGTGACTGGTGTACACCTAACTGTCTTGCTTGTGACTGGTGTATACCTGACTGTCTTGCTTGTGACTGGCGTATACCTGACTGCCTTGCTTGTGACTGGTGTACACCTGACTGTCTTGCTTGTGACTGGTGTACACCTGACTGTCTTGCTTGTGACTGGTGTACACCTGACTGTCTTGCTTGTGACTGGTGTACACCTGACTGTCTTGCTTGTGACTGGTGTACACCTGACTGTCTTGCTTGTGACTGCTGTACAACTGACTGTCTTGCTTGTGACTGGTGTACACCTGACTGTCTTGCTTGTGACTGGTGTACACCTGACTGCCTTGCTTGTGACTGGTGTACACCTGACTGTCTTGCTTGTGACTGGTGTACACCTGACTGTCTTGCTTGTGACTGGTACACACCTGACTGTCTTGCTTGTTGCTGGTACACACCTGACTGTCTTGCTTGTGACTGGTGTACACCTGACTGTCTTGCTTGTGACTGGTGTACACCTGACTGTCTTGCTTGTAACTGGTGTACACCTGACTGTCTTGCTTGTGACTGGTGTACACCTGACTGTCTTGCTTGTGACTGGTGTACACCTGACTGTCTTGCTTGTGACTGCTGTACAACTGACTGTCTTGCTTGTGACTGGTGTACACCTGACTGTCTTGCTTGTGACTGGTGTACACCTGACTGCCTTGCTTGTGACTGGTGTACACCTGACTGTCTTGCTTGTGACTGGTGTACACCTGACTGTCTTGCTTGTGACTGGTGTACACCTGACTGTCTTGCTTGTGACTGGTGTACACCTGACTGTCTTGCTTGTGACTGGTGTACACCTGACTGTCTTGAGTAGACTGGTGTACACCTGACTGCATTGCTTGTGACTGGTGTACACCTGACTGTCTTGCTTGTGACTGGTGTACACCTGACTGTCTTGCTTGTGACTGGTACACACCTGACTGTCTTGCTTGTGGCTGGTACACACCTGACTGTCTTGCTTGTGACTGGTGTACACCTGACTGTCTTGCTTGTGACTGGTGTACACCTGACTGTCTTGCTTGTGACTGGTGTACACCTGACTGTCTTGCTTGTGACTGGTACACACCTGACTGTCTTGCTTGTGGCTGGTACACACCTGACTGTCTTGCTTGTGACTGGTGTACACCTGACTGTCTTGTTGTGACTGGTGTACACCTGACCGTCTTGCTTGTAGACTGGTGTACACCTGACTTTCTTGCTTCGTGACTGGTGTACACCTGATCTGTCGGTTTGTGGACTGGTGTACACCTGACCGTCTTGCTTGTGACTGGTGTACACCTGACTGTCTTGCTTGTGACTGGTGTACACCTGACTGTCTTGCTTGTGACTGGTGTACACCTGACCGTCTTGCTTGTGACTGGTGTACACCTGACTGTCTTGCTTGTGACTGGTGTACACCTGTCTTGCTTGTGACTGGTGTACACCTGACCGTCTTGCTTGTGACTGGTGTACACCTGACTGTCTTGCTTGTGACTGGTGTACACCTGACCGTCTTGCTTGTGACTGGTGTACACCTGACTGCCTTGCTTGTGACTGGTGTACACCTGACTGTCTTGCTTGTGACTGGTACACACCTGATTGTCTTGCTTGTTAATTGTGTACAACTGACTGTCTTTCTTATTAATTGTATACATCTGACTGTCTTGGTTGTTCCTGGTGCACACATGACTGTCTTGGTTGTTCTTGGTGTACACATGACTCTCTTGGTTGTTCCTGGCGTACACATGACTGTCATAGTTGTTCCTGGTGTACACATGGCTTTGTTGGTTACCGCTGGTGTACATATAATTTTTTAATATCCTTGTGTACACCTGCCTGTCATGTTTTGAGCGTTGTACACCTGACTTGTTCATGGAGTGCACATGCTTCCCACTGGTGCACACCTGGTTGTCATGCTTTTTAGTAGTGTTCGTTGTTACTGTTCTGCTTGTCACTGATGTACATGTGACTGTTCTGCTTGTCACTGATGTACATGTGACTGTTCTGCTTGTCACTGATGTACATGTGACTGTTCTGCTTGTCACTGATGTACATGTGACTGTTCTGCTTGTCACTGATGTACATGTGACTGTTCTGCTTGTCACTGATGTACATATGACTGTTTTGATTGTCACTGGTGTACATGTGACTGTTTTGCTTGTCATTGATGTACATGTGACTGTTTTGCTTGTCACTGATGTACATATGACTGTTTTGATTGTCACTGGTGTACATGTGACTGTTTTGCTTGTCACTGGTGTACATGTGACTGTTTTGATTGCCACTGGTGTACATGTGACTGCCTTTTCCAGCCCCAACCCTTCTTTCCCAGCCTTAAGCCTCCTTTCCCATCCCCAGCCCTCCTTTCCCAGCCCCAGCCCCAACCCTCATTTTCCAGCCTCAACCCTCCTTCCCCAGCCCCAACCCGTCCCAGCCCCAACCCTCCTTTCCCAGCCCCAACCCTACTTTCTCTTTTCCCAGCCCCAACCCTCCTTTCCCAGCCCCAACCCTCCTTTCCCAGTACCCCAGCCCCACCCTTCCCAGCCCCAACCCTTTTCCCAGCCCCAACCCTCCTTTCCCAGCCCCAACTCTCCCAGCCCCAACCCTCCTTTCCCAGCCCCAACCCTACTTTCTTTTCCCAGCCCCAACCCTCCTTTCCCAGCCCCAACCCTTTTCTCAGCCCCAACCCTACTTTCCCAGTCCTTTCCCAGCCCCAACCCTTCTTCCTCCCAGCCCCAACCCTCCTTTCCCAGCCCCAACCCTTCTTTTCCAGTCCCAACCCTTCTTTCCCAGCCCCAACCCTCCTTTCCCAGCCCCAACCCTCCTTTCCCTGCCCCAACCCTTCTTTCCCAGCCTTAAGCCTCCTTTCCCATCCCCAGCCCTCCTTTCCCAGCCCCCAACCCTCATTTTCCAGCCCCAACCCTCCTTTCGCAGCCCCAACCCTCCTTTACCAGCCTCAACCCTCCTTCCCCAGCCCCAACCCTCCTTTCCCAGCCCCAAATCTCCTTTCCCAGCCCCAACCCTCCTTTCCCAGCCCCAACCCTCCTTTCCCAGCCCCAACCCTCCTTTACCCGCCCCAACCCTTCTTTCCCAGTCCCAACACTTCTTTCCCAGCCCCAACCCTCCTTTCCCGGCCCCAACCCTCCTTTCCCTGCCCCAACCCTTCTTTCCCAGCCTTAAGCCTCCTTTCCTATCCCCAGCCCTCCTTTCCCAGCCCCAACCCTCATTTTCCAGCCCCAGCCCTCCTTTCCCAGCCCCAACCCTCCTTTCCCAGCCTCAACCCTCCTTTCCCAGCCCCAACCCTCCTTTCCCAGCCCCAACCCTCCTTTCCCAGCCCCAACCCTCCTTTCCCAGCCCCAACCCTCCTTTCCCAGCCCCAACCCTCCTTTCCCAGCCCCAACCCTACTTTCCCAGCCCCAACCCTACTTTCCCAGCCCCAACCCTCCTTTCCCAGCCCCAACCCTCCTTTCCCAGCCCCAACCCTCCTTTCCCAGCCCCAACCCTACTTTCCCAGCCCCAACCCTCCTTTCCCAGCCCCAACCCTCCTTTCCCAGCCCCAACCCTCCTTTCCCAGCTCCAGCCCTCCTTTCCCAGCCCCAACCCTCCTTTCCCAGCCCCAACCCTCCTTTCCCAGCTCCAGCCCTCCTTTCCCAGCCCCAACCCTCCTTTCCCAGCCCCAACCCTAGCCCCAAGCCTTTTCCCAGCGTCCTTTCCCAGCTCCAGCCCTCCTTTCCCAGGGCCCCAACCCTCCTTTCCCAGCCCCAACCCTTGAACCCTCCTTTCCCAGGTCCTAGCCCCATTGCTGGATCCCTCCTTTCCCAGGCTGGCTCCAGTGAGAACCCTAATTTCCCACGTTTGGGGTTGATGGTTATTGTGGAGGCTGGAGTGAGAGGTTGTGGTAGTGATGGAGGCTGGAGTGAGAGGTTATGGTAGTGATGGAGGCTGGAGTGAGAGGTTATGGTAGTGATGGAGGCTGGAGTGAGAAGTTATGGTAGTGATGGAGGCTGGAGTGAGAGGTTATGGTAGTGATGGAGGTTATGCTAGTGATGGAGGCTGGAGTGAGAGGTTATGGTAGTGATGGAGGCTGGAGTGAGAGGTTATGGTAGTGATGGAGGCTGGAGTGAGAGGTTGTGGTAGTGATGGAGGCTGGAGTGAGAGGTTATGGTAGTGATGGAGGCTGGAGTGAGAGGTTGTGGTAGTGATGGAGGCTGGAGTGAGAAGTTATGGTAGTGATGGAGGCTGGAGTGAGAGGTTATGGTAGTGATGGAGGCTGGAGTGAGAGGTTGTGGTAGTGATGGAGGCTGGAGTGAGAGGTTATGGTAGTGATGGAGGCTGGAGTGAGAGGTTATGGTAGTGATGGAGGCTGGAGTGAGAGGTTGTGGTAGTGATGGAGGCTGGAGTGAGAAGTTATGGTAGTGATGGAGGCTGGAGTGAGAGGTTATGGTAGTGATGGAGGCTGGAGTGAGAGGTTATGGTAGTGATGGAGGCTGGAGTGAGAGGTTATGGTAGTGATGGAGGCTGGAGTGAGAGGTTATGGTAGTGATGGAGGCTGGAGTGAGAGGTTATGGTAGTGATGGAGGCTGGAGTGAGAGGTTGTGGTAGTGATGGAGGCTGGAGTGAGAGGTTGTGGTAGTGATGGAGGCTGGAGTGAGAGGTTGTGGTAGTGATGGAGGCTGGAGTGAGAGGTTGTGGTAGTGATGGAGGCTGGAGTGAGAGGTTGTGGTAGTGATGGAGGCTGGAGTGAGAGGTTGTGGTAGTGATGGAGGCTGGAGTGAGAGGTTGTGGTAGTGATGGAGGCTGGAGTTAGGGTTTGTAGTAGTTATGGAAGCTGGATTAAGGGATTGTGATAGTGATGGAGGCTGCAGTGAGAGGTTGATGGTTTGACTGAGGTTGGTGTAAGAGGTGTGAGTAACAGAGGTGAGAGGTTGTCAAAGATTGTGTAAAATATATGGCAGGCCGGGATGAAGGATATGGGAGACTGAGATGAAGGATATGGGAGGCTGAGATGAGGGATGGAAGATTGTGGGGTGACCAGAGAGAGAGGCTGGGGTGAGGGGGTGGTAGGGTGAGGGGTTGTGGGGTTAGGCGTGGTGGGGTGAGGTGAGGGATTGTGGGACGAGTGGTGTTGTAGGCTGGAGTCAGAGGTGGTGGGGTGAGTTGTGGTGGGATGAGGGGTGGTGGGGTGAGGGAGAGGTCACCATAGCAACGTGAGGTAACACAGCTGAGCCAGATCAACACTTCAACTCACACCATCAATAATTATTCCTAACTCCCTCACCCTCCCTGCTCATCCCCTGCCTCTCTCCCCTTCCTAACCCCCCTATCCTCACCTTTATCCTTACCTCCAAGATCTCAGTTTCCTATCCATTACTATTCTCAGCTTCCTCTTTACCATCATCTTCACCTCCTATCCTCACCCCATCGTCTGCCCTCCCCCACCTTCTATCTTCATTATTCCCTCCCATCTATCCGTATCCCTCACTCTCACCACCATTATCACACGTATCCCCATTTTCATCCTCACCCCTTCCTCTTTCCTAATCCCTACCCGAATCCTCATTCCTATCCTCCCATCCCCCTATCCTCCTCTTCACTTCAATACTCTTTCTATACTCACCTCATTCCTCACCTCTTCCTCATTCTATCCTCACCTTCTCCTCTATCCTTACCTCTTATTGTCTCTCATCTTCACTTAAATCCTCACTTCAGTGTTCATCTTAAAGTTCACCCCGTTTTTAGCTTCATTACTCGTCGTTTATCCTAGCCCCTTCCTCACTCAGAATCTTCACAACACATCCTCTCCTCATCCTCACCCCATTCTTACCCCCAATCATCACCCCCCATTTTCTGACTTACCCAATTCTACACACTTATCCTCAATTCCTCTTCACATTCATTCTCATCTTTACGCTCATTCTAATCCCTATTCTTTCCTCATATTATCTCCATCCTGATATTCAATCCTCTCTCCCTTCTCTCCCCTATCCCTCACACTTATTCTCACCTTCATCTTTCCCTCCATCCTCACACTTACCCTCACCTCATCCTCATCCTATCCTCTCCACCATTCTCACCACAACCACACCCGTAAGCTCTCATAACAGGTTAAGAACAGATGAACACTGCAACAGGCCTACCAGCACATACTAGGCAGGTCTTTCTCTAATCCAGTTCCTCAAACAAAATATTTGTCCGAACATGCTCCATGCGACCTAGTGAATAAGTTTTGACAAACCTCATAACTTACGTGTTGTGAGTCCCACTCAAATCCATCCTCCCTCACTCATGGATTTACCCAACCTATTTTTAAAGCTACCCAAGGTTTTAGCTTCAATAACCCTGCTAGGTTCCCTGCTTTCTCTATATTTCCAGTCTTTCTAATCTCAGTGTCGCCACTTGACAGTGATTTAGGGGGCTATCTGGGAATTACAACAGCGAAGGTATTGTGTATATTAATATTCATTTATAGAGACATCAGTTCACTCTTCTAGTCCGCTTCATATCTGCTGGTTATAAGCAATTTATCATATCCTTTGTCCACTTGCAATCGCCTTTAGGGATCCACGAAATCATAATGACACGATTGCAAACAAACCATACCACGGGCGGGGATAGAACCCGCGATCAGAGAGTCTCGCGTTACCCAGTGTACCAGCTACCCACAATAATAAGATTCGTCCAACTAGGTACATTTCTACACCATAGGAAGGTTAGCATAAGAACCACTGTGACCACAAATGCAAGTTGTGTAGAAATATACCTAGTTGGACGAATCTTATTGTGGCTAGTTGGTCCAGTGGCTAACGCGACGGTCTGGAGTTTTGAGACTCTCTGATCGCCGGTTCTATCCCCACCCGTGGTATGGTTTGCCTTTAGGGATCGTTTCGTAAGGACCAGCCTTGCATGGGCCATTCTTATGTTCTTATGTTCTTATCTCGCCAAACATCCGAGGGCATTTCTCCATGACACTGACTCCCTTTGACTCCTATGAATTACGACCTTCTTTGATATATAATCGCGTGCTATTTTTCTAGGCCATTAGCTAGCCTGAGTCACCTGTCGACCTCATCAACGCCCCGCAGGTGACTATCTAGAACGATTTCTTAGCATAAGTAAATAGTAAGTCCACTGTTCCATTTAGACTTTTTTGGCATTGTAGGATCGTGTTATTTAGGTCACTGTATTATGCTAACATGCACTGTGAGAGCCTCCATCAGAGTGTCAGTATAGTGTGGAGTGTTGCAGTGTCAGAGTAGCAGTGTAGTGTAGTGTCAGTGTATGAATCTTCGTCCTGGCTTCGTCTCTGTAGATGCCTTCCTTTCCCACCACATTGTAAAATGCTTCAAACTTCAGAACACCTGTGACTTAACCTGATTCCTCCTTTTTCTTCTCCCTCTTCTCCTTTCCTCTTTCCTTTTATCTTCTTTGGGTTATGTTTCTTCTGCACTGCATTTGTTCATTCTTTCTTTATTTATTTATTTTTTTCCCTCTCTATGTTCTTGCTCTTACCCTCTGTGAGCTCCAGCTCCTTTCAGTGCTCCTCTTTCTCAGTATCTGACTGGCTCCTCCTCCTCTTACTACCTACCCCATTACTAGTACATTCTACCTCCACTACTACTACTTCCTTCCACCTCTACTACCACTACTACTACTACCACTACTACCTCCTGCCTACGTATACCCATCCTTCTCTCCTTTTCGTTAGTGTGACTTTGTAAATGGTCCAAGTCGGACCGAAACGTCGTCGTAAGCTCCTCTCTTCTATGTGCGGGTTACTTGTGTATCGTTCCAGTCACGGTATTATGCATATTTTGTTATTTTAGAGGATAGTGTTGTAGTGTCAGTGTAGCGGTGTAGTGTAGTGTCAGTATAGAGGTGTAGTGTAGTGTCAGTGTAGAGGTGTTGTAGTATAGTGTCAGTGTAGTGCTGTAGCGTCAGCGTAGCGGTGTAGTGTAGTGTCAGTATAGAGGTGTAGTGTTGTGTCAGTGTAGAGGTGTAGTATTATGTGAGTGTAGTGGTGTAGTGTAGTGGTATAGTGTCAGTGTAGTGTTGTAGTAGAGTATCAGTGTAGAAGTGCAGTAGTATGGTGTTAGTGTGATATGATGCGCCAGTTAACACAGTGGTGCTGCAGTTTAAGTTCTTAGTTTTTCTCTATCATTATTTGGCAGGTTTCGTACTTGGTCAGAATGAGATATACTAACTAATATTGCGTCATTACATTGCATCATCATACTGCGTCCTCATATTGCGTCATCATACTGCTTCCTCATATTGCGTCATCATACTGCTTCCTCATATTGCGTCATCATACTGCGTCCTCATATTGCGTCATCATACTGCGTCCTCATATTGCGTCATCATATTGGGTCAGTACATTATCATAAGTATGTATATAAAACTGTTATTTATTAGCTTTTCTTAACATAGTACAATGTGGATAATACAACTGCATCATTCTTCTTAACCGAAGTCCAGCTAAGTCATATGAGCAGCTTAAAACTTAATATTTAAATTTACTAGACGTATAAATAAACCAACGAAGACTAATTCAAATTTTTAACTTAAACGATTACTAAAAGTTAATTATATTTATTAAATACATAAGGAAATTACAAAGCAATGAATAACTTAATAAAATAAACTAGTAATATTCTTATCCCCCCAAAATCTTGAAATTTGCAATGCCACAGGTAAATACTAATTATTGTCCAAGAAATAGTGACATTGTGGCTGAGAGACAACTGGGTGGTGGGGGAGAAGGTAGTGGTGAGGGAGAAGGTAGTGGTGGGGGAGAAGGTAGTGGTGGGGGAGAAGGTAGTGGTGGGGGAGAAGGTAGTGGTGGGGGAGAAGGGAGTGGTGGGGGAGAAGGTAGTGGTGGGGGAGAAGGTAGTGGTGGGGGAGAAGGTAGTGGTTGGGGAGAAGGTAGTGGTGGGGGAGAAGGTAGTGGTGGGGGAGAAGGGAGTGGGGGGGGAGATGGTAGTGGTGGGGGAGAAGGTAGTGGTGGGGGAGAAGGTAGTGGTGGGGGAGAAGGGAGTGGTTGGGGAGAAGGTAGTGGTGGGGGAGAAGGTAGTGGTGGGGGAGAAGGGAGTGGTGGGGGAGAAGATAGTGGTGGGGGAGAAGGGAGTGGTGGGGGAGAAGGTAGTGGTGAGGGAGAAGGGAGTGGTGGGGGAGAAGGTAGTGGTGGGGGAGAAGCTAGTGGTGGGGGAGAAGGGAGTGGTGGGGGAGAAGGTAGTGGTGGGGGAGAAGGTAGTGGTGGGGGAGAAGGTAGTGGTTGGGGAGAAGGTAGTGGTGGGGGAGAAGGTAGTGGTGGGGGAGAAGGGAGTGGTGGGGGAGAAGGTAGTGGTGGGGGAGAAGGGAGTGGTGGGGGAGAAGGTAGTGGTGAGGGAGAAGGGAGTGGTGGGGGAGAAGGTAGTGGTGGGGGAGAAGGTAGTGGTGGGGGTGAAGGGAGTGGTGGGGGAGAAGGTTGTGGTGGGGGAGAAGGTAGTGGTGGGGGAGAAGGTAGTGGTGAGGGAGAAGGGAGTGGTGGGGGAGAAGGTAGTGGTGGGGGAGAAGGTAGTGGTGAGAGAGAAGGGAGTGGTGGGGGAGACGGTAGTGGGGGGGGAGAAGGTAGTGGTGGGGGAGAAGGGAGTGGTGGGGGAGAAGGTAGTGGTAAGGGAGAAGGGAGTGGTGGGGGAGAAGGGAGTGGTGGGGAGAAGGTAGTGGTGGGGGAGAAGGTAGTGGTGGGGGAGAAGGGAGGGGTGGGGGAGAAGGTAGTGGTGGTGGAGAAGGTAGTGATGGGGGAGAAGGTAGTGGTGGGGGAGAAGGTAGTGGTGGGGGAGAAGGTAGTGGTGAGGGAGAAGGTAGTGGTGGGGGAGAAGGGAGTGGTAGGGGAGAAGGTAGTGGTGAGTGAGAAGGGAGTGGTGGGGGAGAAGGGAGTGGTTGGGGAGAAGGTAGTGGTGGGGGAGAAGGTAGTGGTGGGGGAGAAGGGAGGGGTGGGGGAGAAGGTAGTGGTGGTGGAGAAGGTAGTGATGGGGGAGAAGGTAGTGGTGGGGGAGAAGGGAGTGGTGGGGGAGAAGGTAGTGGTGGGGGAGAAGGTAGTGGTGGGGGAGAAGGGAGTGGTGGGGGAGAAGGTAGTGGTGAGGGAGAAGGGTGTGGTGGGGGAGAAGGGAGTGGTAGGGGAGAAGGTAGTGGTGGGGAAGAAGGTAGTGGTGGGGGAGAAGGGAGTGGTGGGGGAGAAGATAGTGGTGGGGGAGAAGGTAGTGGAGGGGGAGAAGGTAGTGGTGGGGGAGAAGGTAGTGGTGGGGGAGAAGGTAGTGGTGGGGGAGAAGGTAGTGGTGTGGGAGAAGGGAGTGGTGGGGGAGAAGGTAGTGGTGGGGGAGAAGGTAGTGGTGGGGGAGAAGGTAGTGGTGAGGGAGAAGGGAGTGGTGGGGGAGAAGGTAGTGGTGGGGGAGAAGGTAGTGGTGAGGGAGAAGGGAGTGGTGGGAGAGAAGGTAGTGGTGGGGGAGAAGGTAGTGGTGGGGGAGAAGGGAGTGGTGGGGGAGAAGGTAGTGGTGAGGGAGAAGGGAGTGGTGGGGGAGAAGGGAGTGGTGGGGGAGAAGGTAGTGGTGGGGGAGAAGGGAGTGGTGGGGGAGAAGGGAGTGGTAGGGGAGAAGGGAGTGTTGGAGGAGAAGGTAGTGGTGGGGGAGAAGGTAGTGGTGGGGGAGAAGGTAGTGGTGGGGGAGAAGGTAGTGGTGGGGGAGAAGGTAGTGGTGGGGGAGAAGGTAGTGGTGGGGAGAAGGTAGTGGTGGGGGAGAAGGTAGTGGTGGGGGAGAAGGGAGTGGTGGGGGAGAAGGTAGTGGTGGGGGAGAAGGTAGTGGTGGGGGAGAAGGTAGTGGTGGGGGAGAAGGTCGTGGTGGGGGAGAAGGGAGTGGTGGGGGAGAAGGTAGTGGTGGGGGAGAAGGGAGTGGTGGGGGAGAAGGTAGTGGTGGGGAGAAGGTAGTGGTGGGGGAGAAGGGAGTGTTGGGGGAGAAGGTATTGGTGGGGGAGAAGGTAGTGGTGGGGGAGAAGGGAGTGGTGGGGGAGAAGGTAGTGGTGAGGGAGAAGGGAGTGGTGGGGGAGAAGGGAGTGGTGGGGGAGAAGGTAGTGGTGGGGGAGAAGGTAGTGGTGGGGGAGAAGATAGGGGTGGGGGAGAAGGGAGTGGTGGGAGAGAAGGTAGTGGTGAGGGAGAAGGGAGTGGTGGGGGAGAAGGTAGTGGTGGGGGAGAAGGTAGTGGTGGGGGAGATGGGTGTGGTGGGGGAGAAGGTAGTGGTGGGGGAGAAGTTAGTGGTGGGAGAGAAGGTAGTGGTGAGGGAGAAGGGAGTGGTGGGGGAGAAGGTAGTGGTGGGGGAGATGGTAGTGGTGAGGGAGAAGGGAGTGGTGGGGGAGAAGGTAGTGGTGGGGGAGAAGGTAGTGGTGGGGGAGAAGGTAGTGGTGGGGGAGAAGGTAGTGGTGGGGGAGAAGGGAGTGGTGGGAGAGAAGGGAGTGGGGGGGGAGAAGGGAGTGGTAGGGGAGAAGGTAGTGGTGGGGGAGAAGGGAGTGGTGGGGGAGAAGGTAGTGGTGGGGGAGAAGGTAGTGGTGGGGGAGAAGGTAGTGGTGGGGGAGAAGGGAGTGGTGGGGGAGAAGATAGTGGTGGGGGAGAAGGTAGTGGTGGGGGAGAAGGTAGTGGTGGGGGAGAAGGTAGTGGTGGGGGAGAAGGGAGTGGTGGGGGAGAAGGTAGTGATGGGGGAGAAGGTAGTGGTGGGGGAGAAGGTAGTGGTGGGGAGAAGGTAGTGGTGGGGGAGAAGGTAGTGGTGGGGGAGAAGGGAGTGGTGGGGGAGAAGGTAGTGGTGGGGGAGAAGGTAGTGGTGGGGGAGAAGGTAGTGGTGGGGGAGAAGGTCGTGGTGGGGGAGAAGGGAGTGGTGGGGGAGAAGGTAGTGGTGGGGGAGAAGGGAGTGGTGGGGGAGAAGGTAGTGGTGGGGGAGATGGTAGTGGGGGGGGAGAAGGGAGTGTTGGGGGAGAAGGTATTGGTGGGGGAGATGGTTGTGGTGTGGGAGAAGGGAGTGGTGGGGGAGAAGGTAGTGGTGAGGGAGAAGGGAGTGGTGGGGGAGAAGGGAGTGGTGGGGGAGAAGTTAGTGGTGGGGGAGAAGGTAGTGGTGGGGGAGAAGGGAGTGGTGGGGGAGAAGATAGTGGTGGGGGAGAAGGTAGTGGTGGGGGAGAAGGTAGTGGTGGGGGAGAAGGTAGTGGTGGGGGAGAAGATAGTGGTGGGGGAGAAGGTAGTGATGGGGGAGAAGGTAGTGGTGGGGGAGAAGGGAGTGGTGGGGGAGAAGGTAGTGGTGAGGGAGAAGGGAGTGGTGGGGGAGAAGGTAGTGGTAAGGGAGAAGGTAGTGGTGGGGGAGAAGGGAGTGGTGGGGGAGAAGGTAGTGGTGAGGGAGAAGGGAGTGGTGGGGGAGAAGATAGTGGTGGGGGAGAAGGTAATGGTGAGGGAGAAGGGAGTGGTGGGGGAGAAGGTAGTGGTGAGGGAGAAGGGAGTGGTGAGGGAGAAGGTAGTGGTGGGGGAGAAGGGCGTGGGGGGGGAGAAGGTAGTGGTGAGGGAGAAGGGAGTGGTGAGGGAGAAGGGAGTGGTGAGGGAGAAGGGAGTGGTGGGGGAGAAGATAGTGGTGGGGGAGAAGGTAGTGGTGGGGGAGAAGGTAGTGGTGGGGGAGAAGGTAGTGGTGGGGGAGAAGGTAGTGGTGGGGGAGAAGGGAGTGGTGGGGGAGAAGGTAGTGATGGGGGAGAAGGTAGTGGTGGGGGAGAAGGGAGTGGTGGGGGAGAAGGTAGTGGTGAGGGAGAAGGTAGTGGTGAGGGAGAAGGGAGTGGTGGGGGAGAAGATAGTGGTGGGGGAGAAGGTAGTGGTGGGGGAGAAGGGAGTGGTGGGGGAGAAGGTAGTGGTGGGGGAGAAGGTAGTGGTGGGGGAGAAGGTAGTGGTGGTGGAGAAGGTAGTGGTGGGGGAGAAGGTAGTGGTGGGGGAGAAGGTAGTGGTGGGGGAGAAGGTAGTGGTGGTGGAGAAGGTAGTGGTGGGGGAGAAGGGAGTGGTGGGGGAGAAGGTAGTGGTGAGGGAGAAGGGAGTGGTGAGGGAGAAGGGAGTGGTGGGGGAGAAGGGAGTGGTGGGGGAGAAGGGAGTGGTGCGGGAGAAGGGAGTGGTGAGGGAGAAGGGAGTGGTGAGGGAGAAGGGAGTGGTGAGGGAGAAGGGAGTGGTGGGGGAGAAGGGAGTGGTGAGGGAGAAGGGAGTGGTGGGGGAGAAGGGAGTGGTGGGGGAGAAGGGAGTGGTGAGGGAGAAGGTAGTGGTGGGGGAGAAGGGAGTGGTGAGGGAGAAGGTAGTGGTGGGGGAGAAGGGAGTGGTGGGGGAGAAGGGAGTGGTGAGGGAGAAGGGAGTGGTGAGGGAGAAGGTAGTGGTGGGGGAGAAGGTAGTGGTGGGGGAGAAGGGAGTGGTGAGGGAGAAGGTAGTGGTGGGGGAGAAGGGAGTGGTGGGGGAGAAGGTAGTGGTGAGGGAGAAGGGAGTGGTGGGGGAGAAGGGAGTGGTGGGGGAGAAGGTAGTGGTGAGGGAGAAGGTAGTGGTGGGGGAGAAGGGAGTGGTGGGGGAGAAGGGAGTGGTGAGGGAGAAGGGAGTGGTGGGGGAGAAGGTAGTGGTGGGGGAGAAGGGAGTGGTGAGGGAGAAGGTAGTGGTGGGGGAGAAGGGAGTGGTGGGGGAGAAGGGAGTGGTGGGGGAGAAGGTAGTGGTGAGGGAGAAGGGAGTGGTGGGGGAGAAGGTAGTGGTGGGGGAGAAGGGAGTGGTGAGGGAGAAGGTAGTGGTGGGGGAGAAGGGTGTGGTGGGGGAGAAGGGAGTGGTGAGGGAGAAGGTAGTGGTGGGGGAGAAGGGAGTGGTGGGGGAGAAGGGAGTGGTGAGGGAGAAGGTAGTGGTGGGGGAGAAGGGAGTGGTGGGGGAGAAGGTAGTGGTGAGGGAGAAGGGAGTGGTGGGGGAGAAGGGAGTGGTGAGGGAGAAGGTAGTGGTGGGGGAGAAGGTAGTGGTGAGGGAGAAGGTAGTGGTGGGGGAGAAGGTAGTGGTGGGGGAGAGATGGGGGGACGGGGAGGTGGTAGGGTTAAGACACATGTCCCTATGGAAGTCGTACCTTAGTTCCATATACATAATAAAATGCTCAATACTTCGAGAACGGGCGAAATTATTGACAAACATTATCTCGCAGTCCACAGCAGGATTAGAACCAGCACACTCTGTATCAAGAGTACCCAGTACTTTGACACAGAGCGTGTAGGATCGAATCCTGCTGTGGACTGAGAGATAATCTTTATACATAATGTAAATACTAAACCTCCCTAAAAATCAATCATATCAAACAGAAGTTAGAGCTTTTAATGCAACAAGTACCATTTATTTAAGGTATGTAATTTTTAGGATACCTTATCTTAAAATTTCACTGAGAAAACGACTTACCAACGCAAACAAGAATTCAACCTTGCAATGCTCACCCTATCTTAAAATACTATATATAAATATGTATATATATATATATATATATATATATATATATATATATATATATATATATATATATATATATATATATATATATATATATATATATATATATATATATATATATATATATATATATATATATATATATATATATATATATAATTTACAGCTCACAAGACATATAAACTTAACAGAGATACGAGGCATTGTGCTGACATACATCAGTCATATATTACACTCTATGGCTCCATCTAAGCTTATACTGTGTCATCTAAACTCACTACTGTGTTACGCTTGGTCTTATTTTCTTATGTTAGGTCGTAAGGTGCTATTCTCTCGCTGCTTTCCGGCCTAACTAGGCCCTGAGCTCTTGTACTGTGCTCACGGTGCAACTTTAAGCCGGCTCACGATACAATTTTCTCTCTTCTCCCCCCACTCCTCTCTCTCTCTCTCACTATCTCTCTCTCTCTCTCTCTCAGTCTCTCTCTGTCTGCCTTTGTCTCTCTCTGTCTGCCTTTGTCTCTCTCTGTCTGCCTCTCTCTCTCTCTCTCTCTCTCTCTCTCTCTCTCTCTCTCTCTATCTATCTATCTCTATTTCTCTCTATCTCTCTCTCTATCTATCTATCTGTCTCTCTCTATCTTTACACAGAGTTTTACAAGGTTAGGTTAACTGTTCTCTTTCTCTCTCGCTCTCTTTTTCCACAGGCTTTTACAAGGTTAGGTTAAGGGTTCTCTTTCTCTCTCGCTCTCTTTTTACACAGGCTTTTACAAGGTTAGGTTAAGGGTTCTCTCTCTGTTTCTGTCTCTGTCTGTCTGTCTGTCTATCTGTGTGTCTGTCTCTCTCTCTCTTTCTGTCCGACTATCTCTCTCTCTCTCTCTCTCTCTCTCTCTGTCTCTCTCTCTCTTTTTTCCTTTTTTTTACACAGGGTTTGACAAGGTTAGGTTAAGGATTCCTAACTTTATTGACAAGCTAAGAGCTCTTTGTCTGTCTGTCTGTCTGTCTGTCTGTCTGTCTGTATAAAAAAAGCATAACTGAATATGGTCGGCAGATGATGCAGAAAATGGCAGTAAAGTTCTACCATCAGCTACTAAACATTAAATGCAAAAGGTCTCCAAGCAGGCGTTTTTTTTTCTCTCTTAGAAATTAGAAATAACGAAGAGATCTCATTCAAGCCTTTTAACAACTATCTGAAGAACTTTTTATGAGTAATACACAAATAACCCGCACATAACGACGTTTCGACCCGACTTCTCAGTCCAAATCGGGCCAAAACGTCGTCATAAGCTGGTTTCTCCAATGTGTGTTGCTCCAGTCACGGTGTTGTGCCACTTCGTTCGTTGTAAGAGGTAATGGTACACGAGGCAATACGAAAAAAGTTCTTGGAGAACAAAATGAACAAGAACTTTGCAAATGTCAGATTTATTTATGTTGTAAACAGAGCTGGCTGAAGTTTACAGTACCCTCACCGGGACAGTCAGCTGACAGTGAACCACTCAGGACATCAAGAAAAAAAGCTAACAGTGCACCACCAGTGTAATCAGCTGACAATGGATCATCTAGGGCATCAGGACAATCAGGTGATAATGAGCCACCAGGACAACATCAAGACAACCAGGTAACAATAAGCCACGCAGACTAGTAGTAGGAAAGAGGTGTAAGTGGCCATGTTAACATTCCTAATAGCAGAAATTATATTTGCTCTCACTTTTCCTCGTAAATTTCCTTTAATGTTATTTCTGTGCCTCGTGTAGCCATTTATACAGTTTTATTTGCAGCTGATAATGTTGTTGTAGGAGAGAATATAGAATGAGAAAAGAGACGTTTGATTTAAATATAATCTAAATCATCTAGACAAAATTACTGGTACCTACACGGAATCTATTTTTTATGCTAGGTATTCTCCCTCGCTCGCATTTTTTCCCCAATTGGCTATAGTTCTTTTACGCACACGAAATATTTCATAATTGTAAATGTTTGTTTTATTCGTTTAGGGTAGGTTGGATTAGATTAGGATAGGTTAGATTAACTTAGATTTGATTAGATGAATATATACCAGTCTATCTTTTCTAGTAATTAACTGGTAATAGCGAAATAGTAAATAGGTGGATTTAACGTAACAGTGTCTTCAGCGTGCGTTTTCTCTAGCACACTAAGAAGGTTGGATAGTGTGCTGTTGCAAGGTTGGATAGTGTGCTGTTGCAAGGTTGGATAGTGTGCTGTTGCAAGGTTGGATAGTGTGCTGTTGCAAGGTTGGATAGTGTGCTGTTGCAAGGTTGGATAGTGTGCTGTTGCAAGGTTGGATAGTGTGCTGTTGCAAGGTTGGATAGTGTGCTGTTGCAAGGTTGGATAGTGTGCTGTTGCAAGGTTGGATAGTGTGCTGTTGCAAGGTTGGATAGTGTGCTGTTGCAAGGTTGGATAGTGTGCTGTTGCAAGGTTGGATAGTGTGCATTGTAAGGTATTTTTTCTGTGCCTTTCCTTTGCACTTAAATATATATCAACAAAATATTCCAGTGAGCAAACGAAAATAACGTGATGTCCAATGGTATCACATTCCAAATGCATAGATATGGAAATAGGAGAGCTTATGAAAATTTTCATAACAGGAGAAGTTGCACTAGTCATGGTAGTATTAATATTATCTTCTTGCTATATCTCGAATTTTGTTCTGTGCTCATAATTCTTTTCAACACAGAAAATATAACAGAGTCGGGAAATATGTGGAGGTCGTTCACCCCTCTAATAAAACAAGTAAAACATCTACTGGTAACCTTTTAATACACTTATGCTGTAATATATTATCTGAAACAGAAGAGAGACAAATACTTGATTGCATATACAGTCAGTACCTGGAACAAATTCCAGGCTCTGTTCACTTCTGTATTACATTGTTACAGACTATGGAGCAGAACTCTTCTCCTGGCTGAGGGACTGTCCACCACAAAACTACGTCCTCGAAGGTGAGGACTGATTACATTGTCTTTACACCTACACTGCTTCATCTGCCTCGTTTGTATTTGACTGAGAAGCATGCTGCATAACAATTTACTGAGTAAGCAATAAGGGAGGAAGTGTAAAATAAAATTAATGAGAGGCGCTGAAGCTCTGGGCTCACTTGTATAAGACTCTTCGACCTTCTACCAAACGATGTGCAGTAAGATGTATAACGGCAGAAGAAGGCAGATGTTTTGGAGAGGAAACTGTATTTAAGTGTTGGATTGAATGTAATTTCTATATCAGCTTGAGTGATGCTAGAAACAATAGCCTGTTTAACCATGCAGTCATCAATGAAGGTTGTACATTTGTTGGTCTAAGAAGGTAGAATAATTCGGTTAAATGATCAGAATGTTAATAATGTGTACCCGTCTTTCTCTGCATTCCTGAAACCATGAAATGCCCATCATTCTTCAGATACAGTTCCAAAAACATTTGCAACTTTATAAAATAATACAGAAGCAAGAGGTGATACCACTTTGTAAATAATTAAAAGAAACATTACAGGAGAATTACTGCTGGTATATATCACTGAGGTGACAATAAACTTAGAACTGTTATGATAAACAACTCGTTCTATCTCGCTTCAAGTTCGTAATACAGTGAACGGTAAAGCTGTGCTTTACGTCCCTAAATTAAAAACGTTATGTTTTGCATACAGTTAATTGTTACCGAGACAGAGAAGCAACAACAGAAGGATAAACGCATATTTCTGCTGTACCATAAAGAGATGGAAAACAATACATCATTGTTAAAGCAATCTGCATAATGGTTTGAATTTCCATACTAGCCTTTCAGCATGTAAAACACACAGCCATCCTTGCACATATTTTTTTGATGGATTTATTACGGCAGTGACATTCGATCACTATGAGGAATTTGAACACTCAGGTAACGATGGTGAGGGAACAGTTTAGACTCTAGGTATACATAGTAAAAAAATATACATGTATAAGAACATAAGAACATAAGAAAGGAGTAACACTGCAGGAGGCCTGTTGGCCCATACTAGGCAGGTCCTTTACAATTCATCCCACTAACATTTGCCCAACCCAATTTTCAATGCCACCCAAGAAATAAGCTCTGATGTGAAAGTCCCACTCAAATCCAACCCCTCCCACTCATGTACTTATCCAACCTAAATTTGAAACTACCCAAAGTCCCAGCCTCAATAACTCAACTAGGTAGACTGTTCCACTCATCTACTACCCTATTTCCAAACCAATACTTTCCTATGTCCTTTCTAAATCTAAACTTACCTAATTTAAATCCATTACTGCGGGTTCTCTCTTGGAGAGACATCCTCAAGACCTTATTAGTATCCTCTTTATTAATACCTATCTTCCACTTATACACTTCGATCAGGTCTCCCCTCATTCTTCGTCTAACAAGTGAATGTAACTTAAGAGTCTTCAATCTTTCTTCATAAGGAAGATTTCTAATGCTATGTATTAATTTAGTCATCTTAAGCTGAATGTTTTCTAACGAATTTATGTCCATTCTGTAATATGGAGACCAGAACTGAGCTGCATAATCTAGGTGAGGCCTTACTAATGATGTATAAAGCTGCAGTATGGCTTCTGGACTTCTGTTGCTTACACTTCTTGATATAAATCCCAGTAATCTATTTGCCTTATTACGTACGCTTAGGCATTGCTCTCTTGGTTTAAGGTTGCTGCTCACCATAACCCCCAAGTCCTTTTCGCAATCTGTATGGCTAAGGTCTACATCATTTAACTTATAAGTACTAGGGTTATGGGCACTCCCAAGCTTCAGAACCTTGCATTTATCTACATTGAACTGCATCTGCCATTTTTCTGACCAAGAATAGAGTTTGTTTAAATCCTCCTGAAGTTCCATAACATCTACGTTTGAATCAATTATCCTACCTATCTTTGTGTCATCGGCGAATTTGCTCATATCACTAGTAATTCCCTCATCAAGATCATTGATATATATTATAAACAACAACGGGTCCAAGACTGATCCCTGTGGAACGCCACTTGTTACAGATCCCCACTCGGATTTAACCCCATTTATGGACACTCTCTGCTTCCTGTCAGTGAGCCATGACTCGATCCACGAGAGCACTTTTCCCCCAATGCCATGAGCTGCCACTAAAATCTAAGTAAATAATATCAAATTCTTTATCGTGGTCAACAGCCTCAAAAGCTTTACTGAAGAAAGTTAATAAATTAGTTACACAAGACCGGCCTCTTGTGAATCCATGCTGAGTATCATTAATCAAGTTATGCTTATCGAGATGGCTTCTTATAATCTCAGCTATAATTGACTCTAGTAATTTGCCTACAATTGAGGTCAGGCTTATTGGGCGGTAATTTGACGGTAACGACTTGTCCCCTGTTTTAAAAATAGGAATTACATTAGCCATCTTCCACATATCAGACACTACACCTGTTTGAAGAGATAAATTAAAAATATTAGTTAATGGTTCACAGAGTTCCATTTTGCATCCCTTAAGAACCCTAGAAAAAACTTCATCAGGACCCGGCGACTTATTTTGCTTCAGTCTATCTAACTGCTTCACAACCATTTCACTAGTGACTGTGATGTTACAAAATTTATCTTCTTCTAGCCCACTATAAAAATTAATTTCTGGAATATTGTTAGTGTCTTCCTGTGTAAAAACTGAGAGAAAATAATTATTAAAAATCGAGCACATTTCATTCTCTTTGTCAGTAAGGTGCCCATAGTTATTTTTAAGGGGACCTATCTTATCTCTAACTTTTGTTCTATAGACCTGGAAAAAACTTTTTTGGTTAGTTTTAGAATCCCTAGCAACTTTAATTTCATAGTCCCTTTTAGCTTTTCTTATCCCCTTTTTAATTTTTATTTTTTTTTTTTTATTATTATCACACCGGCCGATTCCCACCAAGGCAGGGTGGCCCGAAAAAGAAAAACTTTCACCATCATTCACTCCATCACTGTCTTGCCAGAAGGGTGCTTTACACTACAGTTTTTAAACTGCAACATTAACACCCCTCCTTCAGAGTGCAGGCACTGTACTTCCCATCTCCAGGACTCAAGTCCGGCCTGCCGGTTTCCCTGAATCCTTCATAAATGTTACTTTGCTCACACTCCAACAGCACGTCAAGTATTAAAAACCATTTGTCTCCATTCACTCCTATCAAACACGCTCACGCATGCCCTGCTGGAAGTCCAAGCCCCTCGCACACAAAACCTCCTTTACCCCCTCCCTCCAACCCTTCCTAGGCCGACCCCTACACCGCCTTCCTTCCACTACAGACTGATACACTCTTGAAGTCATTCTGTTTCGCTCCATTCTCTCTACATGTCCGAACCACCTCAACAACCCTTCCTCAGCCCTCTGGACAACAGTTTTGGTAATCCCGCACCTCCTCCTAACTTCCAAACTACGAATTCTCTGCATTCATAAGATGACCCTCACCTCTTTTGATACGCCTATAAATTCCTTTCTTATGCCCTAGTAGATATTTCAGCCTATTATTCATCCATTTTGGGTCATTTCTATTTGATCTAATTTCTTTATATGGGATAAATGTTCTTTGAGCAGCATGTATAGTGTTCAGAAAACTGTCATATTGATAGCTCACTTCGTTACCCCAGTCAACAGATGAAAAGTGTTCTCTAAGCCCATCGTAATCTGCTAAGCGAAAATCTGGGACTGTTACTGAGTTATCGCTACTATCGTACTTCCATTCAATACTAAATGTAATTGATTTGTGGTCGCTAGCACCCAGTTCCTCTGAAATTTCTAAATTATTAACAAGGGATTCATTGTTTGCCATAACTAAGTCAAGCAGGTTATTTCCCGTTGTAGGTTCTGTCACAAACTGCTTCAAAAAACAATCCTGAACTACTTCTAAGAAGTCGTATGATTCTAAATTCCCAGTCAAGAAATTCCAATCAATATGACTAAAGTTAAAGTCTCCTAGAATTACTACATTATCGTGCCTTGTGGCCTTAACAATTTCCTCCCATAGTAGTCTCCCTTGGTCCCTATCTAAGTTTGGGGGACGGTATATCACTCCTAAAATCAGTTTTTCATGCCCCTCTGAAAATTCTATTCAAGCAGACTCTGTATGTGTTACTTCAGACTTAAAACCCGTTTTTATGCAACAGTTCAAGCGATCTCGGACATACAATGCCACCCCACCCCCCTTCCCGATACTTCTATCTACTTGGAACAATTTAAAACCCTGAATATGACATTCCGCAGGCATGTCCCGACTTTTTTGAATTAAACCACGTCTCAGTTAAGGCAAATACATCAATGTTACCTGCACTAGCAACTAATCTCAACTCGTCCATCTTATTCCTAGCACTATGGCAATTAGCATAATAAACATTGAAAGACTCTCCTTTCTCTTTACCCTTCCTGCTCATTTCTGTTTTTCTACTAAACCTATTACTGTCCTTATCACCCAAAGTCCCTGGCTTTTCAATATCTACCTCGTTCTGCTTATTACTAGTTCCCCTAGAACTCATAATATTACTACACTGGGACTTCACTGTTTTCCTGCCAAAACCCATACCACTAACTATTCCTAGTTTAAAGTCCTAACTGCTCCCTCAACTGCAGTTGCCAGTGCTACCACCCCAGACCTAGATAAGTGAACCCCATCCCTGGCATACATGTCATTTCTGCCATACAAGAGGTCCCAGTTGTCAATGAATGTTACCGCATTTTCCTTACAGTATTTGTCCAGCCAGCAATTGACACCAATTGCCCTGGACAACCATTCATTTCCAACTCCCCTCCTTGGCAAAATACCAAATGTGACAGGGTTCCCACCCTTACTCCTAATTATTTCTATTGCTGACCTATACCTGCTAATCAGGTCTTCACTCCTACATCTGCCAACATCGTTGCCACCAGCACTGAGACAGATAATAGGATTGCTCCCATTACCTCTCATGATGTCATCCAGACGGCTAACAATATCCTCCATCCCAGCCCCAGGAAAGCAAACTCTCTGTCTCCTACTCCTGTACTTCAAGCAGAACGCCCTATCCATATACCTAACTTGGCTATCCCCAACAACAACAATATTCTTACCTTCCTTGGTGTCGTTCGTCGTGATGTTCCCAGTAGTCGACTCACATTCGTAGGGTAGCACTGAGAATGTATTAGATGTTTCCACAACAGTTTCCACTGCAGTCTCTTTCTTCTTCATCGTTTCTACCTTTCCATTCGTCTTCTTGATCGTCAACTTCGTTCCCTGCTGTCCAGCCACTGACCAGTTTCCCTTCTTGACCTGAGGACTCAAAACAGGAGGACTACTACGAATCTTCTTGTTTTCCTCGGTCAGTCGCCGAATCTCCATCTTCGCCAACCTCAATTCTTCCTTAAGCTGTTGGTAAAGTTGCTCGATGGAGGGCATCTTGCTTCAATTCGTAGAGAGCGCGCAAACAGGTCTTCACAGAGCTAAGTACACGTCAACACTGCGCAAAAGCCAACTCAATCAGGAGCTACTGCGCAGCACGTCCGAACGGCCCGATGTCGATGCGAACACGTATGACATATGTCGTGCCTGAGAAGAACTCAGTTAAAAATTACTTTTTATACAAAATCATTTACAGAATTGTAGCTAATTTCTTTGTCTTTGAGAATGACACAAAGAATTATATTTTTGGACCAAATGTAATTTAGATACCTAACATAACCTAAATAAATTAAGGATTTCAGTGGCTGTGCTCCTTGCTGCCTCAATTAACACAGAATATACGTGTATTTGCGGAGAAGCGCAAGCAGACCAACACGGTCTACATGATCTTAACTGTCCTAAAACCAAGGGTTGGCATGCAAGACACACTGAGGTCAACGACATCAAAAAGAGAACCCTTGCTACAGCTGGATGCCCAGCCGAGGGGGAGCCCCGATCACTAGCAGCCAACAATACCCACAACCCAGCAAACCGCCCCGACGGGATCACCATCTATCCCTGGAAGAATGGCAAGCTCTTAGCATGGGACTAAACATATGTGTCCACACTGGCTGACACCTACATCCATCACAGTGTTGGGCGACAGGAAGGAGCTGCTGACCACAGGGAGGAGTTGAAGATCAGCAAGTACAGAGACATAAGCAAACAATATGGGTTCCAGACTCATCGACACCACCAGGGACCCAAGGGTAGCCACTTTCATGTTCCAGTGCCTCAGCGTGGCCATCCAGAGGGGAAATGCATGCTGCATACTTGGCTCGTGTCTGGCTTCAGAGGAACTGGAGAAAATTCATGATCTTTAATACATTGTACCATTGTATTCATGTTTGTGTTTTCTGAAAATGTATTCTATTTATCAATAAATGCTCTCATAGAATATAAAATATAGGGGGTGGTAGGGGAAGAAAATATTCAAACAGCTCCGGGGAGAACGTTGAGTTTTTCCTGAGGTACGTTTATTGTCTTCTCTGAGGATGAGGGTCCCCAGTCCAGCCATAGAGGTGGTACTTCCATATATATATATATATATATATATATATATATATATAATATATATATATATATAATATATAATATATATATAATATATATATAATATATAATATATATATATATATATAATATATAATATATATATATGAGAGAGTGGGTGAGATGTTATCAACAAATTTTGTTGAAAATAAGAAAAAGTTTTGGAGTGAGATTAACAAGTTAAGAAAGCCTAGAGAACAAATGGATTTGTCAGTTAAAAATAGGAGAGGAGAGTTATTAAATGGAGAGTTAGAGGTATTGGGAAGATGGAAGGAATATTTTGAGGAATTGTTAAATGTTGATGAAGATAGGGAAGCTGTGATTTCGTGTATAGGGCAAGGAGGAATAACATCTTGTAGGAGTGAGGAAGAGCCAGTTGTGAGTGTGGGGGAAGTTCGTGAGGCAGTAGGTAAAATGAAAGGGGGTAAGGCAGCCGGGATTGATGGGATAAAGATAGAAATGTTAAAAGCAGGTGGGGATATAGTTTTGGAGGGGTTGGTGCAATTATTTAATAAATGTATGGAAGAGGGTAAGGTACCTAGGGATTGGCAGAGAGCATGCATAGTTCCTTTGTATAAAGGCAAAGGGGATAAAAGAGAGTGCAAAAATTATAGGGGGATAAGTCTGTTGAGTGTACCTGGTAAAGTGTATGGTAGAGTTATAATTGAAAGAATTAAGAGTAAGACGGAGAATAGGATAGCAGATGAACAAGGAGGCTT
>NC_091311.1:11126847-11159347 GCF_038502225.1 Cherax quadricarinatus | reverse complement strand
GTTGAACTGAGCAACGGGCTGTGGCGAGGTTTCTCTTTATGATGTCGTTGACCTCCTCATGTCTGGCATACTTCCATTTTGATGTGTGACGCACGAGACCATGAAGTCCGAATTGATCAGCAGTCACCCTGCAGCAAATACACATATGCTCGGTGAGTATGGGGGCGGCTAGGTGAAGAGCAACACCAGTCTGAATGGCCTGTGGGTCGAGTCGAGTGCACAGGGAGGAATTGGGAACATCTAGAAAGAAATCATCTGAATGTGGTGCTTTCACGACTAGGAGACGAGGAGAGTCTGCAAGGATGTCCCACTACTGCACGACTGCTTCAGTGAACCTGGGGTCTTGAGTTCCTACTGCGTCTCTCAAGCTTTCGGGGACAATTTCCTTGGCTAAACCACTTGAAGCGAAACACGAAGACAGAAATGCAGATAAAGCTACCTGCATTGCTTTGCGCACCCTTATAATTCCCAGTCACACTGGGAGGGTTGCCTGATCCCATTGCTGATCTTCCACTGACAGATTCAGTGCCCGCTTAAAGATTGATCTCTGGAGTGAGTCATATTCGTCGAGTGTTGGGTTGTCAAAAGAGGGTGCACACTTCAGGTAGTGAGTCTTGGCAGAGTAAGACAACTTGTGAGGGGATACAGGGCATCATGGGTATCAAGATTGCTTATTCTCTCCTCAATACTCTTCAGGTTATTCAGTATGTCCTTGAGGACCATGTCGATGGCCTGATAACCCAGCGGTGTTCCCAAGAGGGTGCTGTTGGGTGGAGTGGTAGTAGAGACTTCAGGGAGGATTGTTAACACAGCTCTGATTATTTCCCGGTTCGCTGTGATGATCTCACACTTGGAGGGAATGAGGATGAGTCCCAAGGCTTCTCCCTGTGTCTTCACCAGTTGTAGGTCCTCTATCAGAGGCTCTTCAGTACCTGCCAGAGTGCCATCATCCAGGTACCAGATATTGAGCTCGCTGCGTAGGCCGGAAGTTAGTTCTCTGACTGCCAAGCAGAAGAGGAGGGGAGCAAGTGGATCACCCTGCTGAACACCCTCTGATGAGGGAATTTCATGTTAACTGAGACACATGTAGAACATCTGGGTATCTTTATTGTAGACGTTTCGCTTTTCAGACCAACTCCAAGGCTGAGGGACTGATTACCTCAGCTTTTGTATATAGTTCAACTGTCTTTAAATTGTGTCCTAGAATCTGAATTGATAAAGCCACCGGATGGTGAAACGTCTACAATAAAGATACCCATATTTTGCACATGTGTCTCAGTTTTCATCTTGTCGGTATTGTATACCATTCTTGTACAATTTGATGTTAACCAAACAAAAGAACTGAGGGTTTGCTGTAGCCAGCTGAAATGAAGGGTAAAAGGCTGGGGAACCGATCCCGAAAGACCGGCAAGACCATATCTCTTTTCACTATATTAAAGGCATTTCTGAAGTCGAGTTTCACTACTGCCTTGTCTGAGCTGCGGCTTCACTGCCCTGAGAGACCCCAAAGCCCAGTCGGTGTGGGGTTGAAAGGTAAAGAATCTAACACAAAGTGGGAGCTATTACAGTTGCTCCTTCCTGATGACACTGTGCTTTTGGGAGATCCAGAAGAGAAGTTGCGGAAGTTGGTGGATGAGATTGGTAGGGTATGTGAAGAAAATTAAAAGTGAATATAGGTAAGAGTAAGGTGATGAGGATAACAAAATTCGAACCAATGGGTTCGAATCCTTGGCTAGTGCAGAGTTGTTATTGATCAATACCATATATATATATATATATACATATAAGAGCGTTGGGAAAACTATACTCTCATACATTCCCCTCTTTGCCTCCAAGGACAAAGTTCTTTGTCTCCACAGACTCCTAAGTGCACCACTCACCTTTTCCCCTCATCAATTCTATGATTCACCTCATCTTTCATAGACCCATCCGTTGACACGTCCACTCCCAAATATCTGAAACATTCACCTCCTCCATACTCTCTCCCTCCAATTGGATATCAGATTGGAGGGAGAGAGTATGGAGGAGGTGAATGTATTCAGATATTTGGGAGTGGACGTGTCAGCGGATGGGTCTATGAAAGATGAGGTGAATCATAGAATTGATGAGGGGAAAAGGGTGAGTGGTGCACTTAGGAGTCTGTGGAGACAAAGAACTTTGTCCTTGGAGGCAAAGAGGGGAATGTATGAGAGTATAGTTTTACCAACGCTCTTATATGGGTGTGAAGCATGGGTGATGAATGTTGCAGCGAGGAGAAGGCTGGAGGCAGTGGAGATGTCATGTCTGAGGGCAATGTGTGGTGTGAATATAATGCAGAGAATTCGTAGTTTGGAAGTTAGGAGGAGGTGCGGGATTACCAAAACTGTTGTCCAGAGGGCTGAGGAAGGGTTGTTGAGGTGGATCGGACATGTAGAGAGAATGGAGCGAAACAGAGTGACTTCAAGAGTGTATCAGTCTGTAGTGGAAGGATGGCGGGGTAGGGGTCGGCCTAGGAAAGGTTGGAGGGAGCGGGTAAAGGAGGTTTTGTGTGCGAGGGGCTTGGACTTCCAGCAGGCATGCGTGAGCGTGTTTGATAGGAGTGAATGGAGGCAAATGGTTTTTAATACTTGACGTGCTGTTGGAGTGTGAGCAAAGTAACATTTATGAAGGGGTTCAGGGAAACCGGCAGGCCGGACTTGAGTCCTGGAGATGGGAAGTACAGTGCCTGCACTCTGAAGGAGGGGTGTTAATGTTGCAGTTTAAAAACTGTAGTGTAAAGCACCCTTCTGGCAAGACAGTGATGGAGCGAATGATAGTGAAAGTTTTTCTTTTTCGGGCCACCCTGCCTTGGTGGGAATCGGTCAGTGTGATAATAAAAAAAAATAATATATATATAAAATATATATATTATTGTAACCACGAACGAGAGGTATTGATCAATAACAACACCGCGCTAGCCAAGGATTCGAACCCATGGGTTCGAATCCTTGGCTAGCGCAGTGTTGTTATTGATCTGGGACCCTCATTCTCAGAGAAGACAATAAACGTACCTGAGGGAAACCTCAAGGTTCTCCCCGGAGCAGTTTGAATATTTTCTTCTCCTACCACCCCCTATATTTTATATTCTATGGGAAAATTTATTAATAGACAGAATACATTAACAGAAAACACAGATATGAATACAATGGCACAATATATTAAAGATATGAATTTCCTCATTCTCCTCCGAAGCCGGACGCGAGCCAAGTATGCAGCAAGCATTTTCCCTCTGGATGGCCACGGTGAGGCGCTGGAACACGAAAGTGGCTGTTCTTGGGTCCCTGTTGGTGTCGATGAATCTAGAACCTAATTCTTTAAGGAAACGT
Organism: Cherax quadricarinatus; assembly: GCF_038502225.1. Taxonomy (NCBI): domain Eukaryota; kingdom Metazoa; phylum Arthropoda; class Malacostraca; order Decapoda; family Parastacidae; genus Cherax; species Cherax quadricarinatus. Next base: position 11,156,003 of record NC_091311.1, on the reverse strand, counting down.
GTTGCATTTTATTCTCATGATCCCAAGGTCTCTGATCCCACTGGGACAAATTGATACTGTTGGTATCAATTTATATATATAAACTGATAAATTGCATCAATTCCATACAAATGGTTCACATATGCTGGATACTGACTCGCACTTAATCCCTTAAAACAAATTGAGAGGCCTTTTACTGAAACAACATTCAGGGGACCAGAGTGAAGCATCGATTGACAGTTAAATATTGGGACCATCACATAAAATATTTTGTTGATTAGCAAAGCTAAGCTGATTTTATAAAACCGTCCATATTAAATATTTTTTAACAACGAAAACATATTAAATATTCATAAATATTTTATTATTATTATTATTATTATTATTATTATTATTATTATTATTATTATTATTATTATTATTATTATTATTATTATTATTATTATTATTATTATTAATTATTATTATTATTATTATTATTATTACTGATAGTGTTATTTTTATCATCAATAATAATATTATTATAATTTTATTGTAATTTTAATTTTATAACAATATTATTACCATTATTACTATTTTTTATAATCATATTAATTTTGATTTAATAAAAAAAAATAATAATAATAATAATAATACTAATAATAATAATAACCAAAATAGGAAGAAGAAGTCGAAAAAGAAAAGAAGAAAAAGAGTACTCACAATAACATTGCTTTTTATTGGGTATTTTCAAAAAATTTGCTAAACCTACTCCCATTATTCTGTAAGAGCTCCAATAACTTCTTGAAACCCTCAGTCGTTTAGTTTCAACCCTCAGTCATATAGTTTCAACCCTCATTCGTATAGTTTCAACCCTCAGTCGTATAGTTTCAACCCTCAGTCGTATAGTTTCAACCCTCAGTCGTATAGTTTCAACCCTCAGTCGTATAGTTTCAACCCTCAGTCGTATAGTTTCAACCCTCAGTCGTATAGTTTCAACCCTCAGTCGTATAGTTTCAACCCTCAGTCGTATAGTTTCAACCCTCAGTCGTATAGTTTCAACCCTCAGTCATTTAGTTTCAACCCTCAGTCATATAGTTTCAACCCTCAGTCGTTTAGTTTCAACCCTCAGTCTTATAGTTTCAACCCTCAGTCATATAGTTTCAATCCTCAGTCGTATAGTTTCAATCCTCAGTCGTATAGTTTCAACCCTCAGTCGTATAGTTTCAACCCTCAGTCGTATAGTTTCAATCCTCAGTCGTATAGTTTCAACCCTCAGTCGTATAGTTTCAACCCTCAGTCATATAGTTTCAATCCTCAGTCGTATAGTTTCAATCCTCAGTCGTATAGTTTCAACCCTCAGTCGTATAGTTTCAACCCTCAGTCGTATAGTTTCAATCCTCAGTTGTATAGTTTCAACCCTCAGTCGTATAGTTTCAACCCTCAGTCGTATAGTTTCAACCCTCAGTCGTATAGTTTCAACCCTCAGTCGTATAGTTTCAACCCTCAGTCGTATAGTTTCAACCCTCAGTCATATAGTTTCAACCCTCAGTCATATAGTTTCAATCCTCAGTCATATAGTTTCAACCCTCAGTCATATAGTTTCAACCCTCAGTCATATAGTTTCAACCCTCAGTCATATAGTTTCAATCCTCAGTCGTATAGTTTCAACCCTCAGTCATATAGTTTCAACCCTCAGTCGTATAGTTTCAACCCTCAGTCATATAGTTTCAACCCTCAGTCATATAGTTTCAATCCTCAGTCATATAGTTTCAATCCTCAGTCGTATAGTTTCAACCCTCAGTCGTATAGTTTCAACCCTCAGTCGTATAGTTTCAATCCTCAGTCGTATAGTTTCCACCCTCAGTCGTATAGTTTCAATCGTCAGTCGTATAGTTTCAACCCTCAGTCGTATAGTTTCAACCCTCAGTCGTATAGTTTCAATCCTCAGTCGTATAGTTTCAACCCTCAGTCGTATAGTTTCAACCCTCAGTCATATAGTTTCAATCCTCAGTCGTATAGTTTCAATCCTCAGTCGTATAGTTTCAACCCTCAGTCGTATAGTTTCAACCCTCAGTCGTATAGTTTCAATCCTCAGTTGTATAGTTTCAACCCTCAGTCGTATAGTTTCAACCCTCAGTCGTATAGTTTCAACCCTCAGTCGTATAGTTTCAACCCTCAGTCGTATAGTTTCAACCCTCAGTCGTATAGTTTCAACCCTCAGTCATATAGTTTCAACCCTCAGTCATATAGTTTCAATCCTCAGTCATATAGTTTCAACCCTCAGTCATATAGTTTCAACCCTCAGTCATATAGTTTCAACCCTCAGTCATATAGTTTCAATCCTCAGTCGTATAGTTTCAACCCTCAGTCATATAGTTTCAACCCTCAGTCGTATAGTTTCAACCCTCAGTCATATAGTTTCAACCCTCAGTCATATAGTTTCAATCCTCAGTCATATAGTTTCAATCCTCAGTCGTATAGTTTCAACCCTCAGTCGTATAGTTTCAACCCTCAGTCGTATAGTTTCAACCCTCAGTCGTATAGTTTCCACCCTCAGTCGTATAGTTTCAATCGTCAGTCGTATAGTTTCAACCCTCAGTCGTATAGTTTCAACCCTCAGTCGTATAGTTTCAACCCTCAGTCGTATAGTTTCAACCCTCAGTCGTATAGTTTCAATCCTCAGTCGTATAGTTTCAACCCTCAGTCGTATAGTTTCAACCCTCAGTCGTATAGTTTCAATCCTCAGTCGTATAGTTTCAACCCTCAGTCGTATAGTTTCAACCCTCAGTCGTATAGTTTCAACCCTCAGTCGTATAGTTTCAACCCTCAGTCGTATAGTTTCAACCCTCAGTCGTATAGTTTCAACCCTCAGTCGTATAGTTTCAATCCTCAGTCGTATAGTTTCAACCCTCAGTCGTATAGTTTCAACCCTCAGTCGTATAGTTTCAACCCTCAGTCATATAGTTTCAATCCTCAGTCGTATAGTTTCAACCCTCAGTCATATAGTTTCAACCCTCAGTCGTGTAGTTTCAACCCTCAGTCGTATAGTTTCAACCCTCAGTCGTATAGTTTCAACCCTCAGTCGTATAGTTTCAACCCTCAGTCGTATAGTTTCAACCCTCAGTCATATAGTTTCAACCCTCAGTCATATAGTTTCAATCCTCAGTCGTATAGTTTCAACCCTCAGTCGTATAGTTTCAACCCTCAGTCGTATAGTTTCAACCCTCAGTCGTATAGTTTCAACCCTCAGTCGTATAGTTTCAACCCTCAGTCATATAGTTTCAACCCTCAGTCGTATAGTTTCAACCCTCACTCATATAGTTTCAACCCTCAGTCGTATAGTTTCAACCCTCAGTCGTATAGTTTCAACCCTCAGTCATATAGTTTCAACCCTCAGTCATATAGTTTCAACCCTCAGTCATATAGTTTCAACCCTCAGTTGTATAGTTTCAACCCTCAGTCGTATAGTTTCAACCCTCAGTCGTATAGTTTCAACCCTCAGTCGTATAGTTTCAGCCCTCAGTCGTATAGTTTCAACCCTCAGTCGTATAGTTTCAACCCTCAGTCGTATAGTTTCAACCCTCAGTCGTATAGTTTCAAACGTTCATAAAAGTTCTTCCTAGTTTGACGACGATGGAAAGTGACACTCTTAGCAGATTTTGTCCATTTTATGTGTACGTCAGTCTGAAGTTTTTCCCACTAAATCACGTTAAATAATCTTCAGATTACTTCTGATTTGTTTCACTTGATAATGGTAGATGGATCTTGTGGCCAGGACAGTCTCTGTTAAGCTTTTTTTTTTTGGCGGATAAATTTGTTAATAGCAAATATAGTCAAATATTTTCAAAACTTGGTCTGGTTGTAATCTGTGCCATAGCTGGAGAATGATTCATCTGATCGACTTCAAATTATCACAGTTGGAGTGGTTGTCTGAAGCAAGTTTTGCACTGTAATTGGTTGCCATAGCTCCCCTGTTGCCATTTTTTTTTCTTAAACATTGATATTAGTTTATATTTTAAAATTAAAGCATGTTTTTTTGGGATCAGTTTCAACAGTATTAATGATGATTTAATATATATATGAAAGGTGATAACACATAAGTTTAGATTGAGAAGAAGCAAATTTAAAATTCTACTGAAATTATTATAAACAACTAGGAATCGTTGATATCAGATTTATTGCTTGATAATGCCTTGCTAATAGGCTTTATTTCAATAAGGTTTGGTGCTCATTTTGAGCATTGTAAAGCTCCATTTGATATATTGTATTGAAAAGAAAATCCCAGGCAGTAAATTGAGAATGTTTCTTTTAACTGATAAGAGACCCAAAATACTGATGTTCTGTATCAGTAATGGAAATATTTTTGTAGTGATTTTTTTAGGCTGTGCGGGGTGCCAGTTTACCAGTTTTTTTAAACAATTTCATCAAACTGGATTTTCTTCAGAAGTCTAATATGTATTCTTAAAAGTTGATAGAGAATTAAAATGGAACATAATACAAATCCAAAACGAACAAATATTAAAAATTCTCTCGTTTTTATGGCATTAAAATAAATATTAAAAACTCTCCTCTTTATGGCATTTTTAAATTTAACGAGGATTCTTTCTTGTGAACAGTTCCTGTGTTGAGAGTTTACGATGACTTTGTCAACAAATAAACATTATCTTTGAAAAAAAATAAAAACATTCTTCCCGACTTTGATAATTTTTAGGTTCGGCTTATTGAAGAGCCTTCTTGACGTATCCACAGGCTTTTGGGTATCCCAAATTTGCAGCTGCATTGTCCAGGTATTCAGAGCAACATATTCTCGTTTTAATATTAAACTTTCTGTCAAGTTGCAGTATTGGGTCAGAGGTACAACACATAGTATATATACCTATACCATTTTATCTGATTTGGTAACATATCTTTTTGGGATGTGTATCTATAAAAAATACAAATGACTGCTCGAATTAAGAGGACAAGGAATTTTCCCAAGTCTTATCTTTCTCTTGGATATAACGTGGATATATTAACTAACAAGAAGCTATACATAGGTTAATCTAAGGATCACCCAGGGATGAAAAGGTAAGGCACTTTAGAATATTTTTCTAAGTAGATAGCTATGTATCATAATTCAGTGCAACAACGTATAATTCCGGTTGTTTCAAATCAGTTTTTTCCATAGTGTAATACAATTTATCTGTTAAATCTACATTTTAAATGTGACGGATGAAAGTACTTCATATAAATTGTGTATATAATTTTACCAGCGATTTTGACGATGCATGAGATGCTTGCCCACGAACTCTGTTTACTGAACGAGCTGAATTATCCTCTTTCTGTTGTAATTAAATAGTGAAGGCTAGGAAATGTGGTGAAGTTAAATAATATAGTAGCTTAATAATATTGTTATGACACTTCAAAATCCCTCTCTAAATATTAAAAATCCCAGTTTACTTGCTATAAGAATTCCTTACAAAAACTATGTATATTTCCGTCTGCGCTAACCAAGAAACGAATTGTTCTTCACACTCCCAGCTCCTTCTACCTCAATAGGAGCAAAAGAAATAGCGGACGATGGTTATTTTACGTCTTAGTTATCTGAAATGATAGATGTCACTCCTGACAACAACCTAGATTAAGAACGTAATAAGTAATGTACACTTCATGAGAGTTATTACACTTAAATATCTCATAACTTAAATTTTATTCACAACAGCATCAATTTCTGTTGGACTTAAATCACCATCACTCAAAGAGTAATTGAAAATTTACATATAATCCATTTTAATCTGTATAAGGCAAGATATGTGCAAAAATAGTAAATATTACAACTATTACTCGCGTTTAAGCATCTATAGAGCAAAGAAATGCATATCTCCTTTAATCCACTTGAAGTACTTCTAAATAATTCCTTTGAAAATGTTAAGAGGAAATTCTCATAAAACCTTCAACTAAGTAGCTCCACCTGGACCTTCTAGATACATGATGGAGATTGAGACATTTATGTAACATATGAGAATCTTTATTAAGGAAACGTTTCGTTATACTGTGGCTTCAGCAGTCCAATACAAAGGAGAAAGGTGTAAGGAGAGGAGGAATTTGAGGTAATCAGTCCCTCAGTCTGGAATCGATGTGTTCAGTCCATCACTCTTGTAGAAAGTACAGCATATGGCAGGAGAAGTGGCTTATGTACTGTAGTCAGGTTAGCCGAAGCAGGAGGAGGTGGGATCAAACTGAAACCATCAATTTGTCGGTTTTGAAAACCATTTATCACACGTGGCAGACACTGCAACATCATGGGATCTTGATACAAGTAATTCTTCAATACTTGTTCAACATTTGGACGAAGACCTACTTACACTATTGGATGGTTCCACTGACCCCGCCTCCTGCTTCGACTCACCTGACTACAGTAAATAAGCCACTTCTCCGGCAATATGCTGTACTTTCTAGAAGAGTGATGAACTGAACACATCGATTCCAGGCCGAGGGAGCAATTACCTCAAACTTCTCGTCTACTTACCCCTCTTTGCTTTGTATTGGACTGATGAAGCCACTGTGTGGCGAAACGTTTCCTTAATAAAGTTTCCCAAATGTTGCATAAGTGTCTCAGTCTTCAACTTGTCGGTTTGGAAAACCTTCTAGATACATGACTAGAGACGCAAATTCCCACTGTTTCCAAAAAGGCATACCACATCTAAACATAACTTTCACAGGAGGAGAAAACAGACACCCCAAAAAGCAGCAGCAACACGTACACAAGAATAACAAACAACTGGTGAGCCCAGACTCAGCAATACTTTATGAACTCTTACTGCAACAAGCTGTGGAAATCCAGAGAGATATGGGCAGGAGCCAAGTTACTGCCGTACTGAGTTTAAGTGTTGTTACACTCTATCAGCTAACTTACGTCAACATTATTCCTTATAACCTCTGGGAATGAAGACGTTATTAAAACGCCACACGACAAATTCATTTCCAACCTGCTTGAATATCATCCCTGCAATTTATTACATGAGAAATGAATATAGGGAGGGCAGAGGTGAACAAAACAAAGGCACGTTGTGTTAAGATGAAAAATGCACCATTCACTGGGCAATGGTTTATTCCAGACTGCTGTGTGCAGCCTGACATTCACCTGACGTCAACTGGCATGAGGCTTGACAGAGGTTGTCCCAAAAACGAACGAATTTAGGACACATTGTTGTACCCGAAACATGTCCACGTATACACAGTAATAAACCAACGTAATAAAATATCTAATATATACAAAGAAATATCATTCGGGATCCTATAATGTATGTCGTGACGAATAGGTAAAACTGGTCAATTAGCAAAAACTCATTTAAAATTAAGTCCTTTCCAAAATTTTCTCTTATACGTTTAAAAATATATTTTTTCATTTATCTTAATGTAAAAGTTAATAATTTTGCCTAACCTAATTATAAAAAGCGTAATTTAATTTAGCCTAATCCAACTAAATATATTATAGATAATATTACAATAATTTAATAATGAACAAACAATATATATATATATATATATATATATATATATATATATATATATATATATATATATATATATATATATATATATATATATATATATATATATATGCAATAAGATCACAGTAAGCAGGTGATTTCACAACATGCAAAGCAAACACTGTGAAAAAATAGCGAAATTCCAAGCACTTTCGTGACTTTACACATTATCAAGGAACAAATGTTCTTTGATAATTTGTTCCTTGATAATGTGAGTAGTCACGAAAGCGCTAGGAATTTCTCTATTCTTTCACAGTGGCTGTTTTGCATATATATATATATATATATATATATATATATATATATATATATATATATATATATATATATATATATATATATATATATATATATATATATATATATATATATATATATATATATAATATATGCATGAATTATATAGAAGCCAAATATTACTGTTCCAGAAGATAACACAAGAAGATATATTAATTCTAAGCCTTTAAGTAACTATTTTATACAGTCTTGTTAATGTGTCCTACCCATAACACTGGTCAGAAAATGACAATGCAGCAAAAGATATACACGTGTGAGTACGATATTCTGCACACCTGTACACTTTCACTTGTATATATATGTGTGCAAGTAATTGTGTTCTAATGTATGCATATGTAAACAGTATCTGTGTATCTACATATGTAATTTTTCGTATGTATGCATAAGCTGATGTATGATTATATATGTGTGTGTATAAGTAAGATTATGTATGTATGTATGTGTACATGTGCATATGCATGTTTAGGTATGCATGTGGATGTATGAATGACTGTTTATGCATCCATGACAATATTTCTACACTTATATTGATATGTGAGCATATTTACATGTTTGAGAGTGTATGTGTATATGAATTGTGTATATGTAAATGTATGACTGGATATACGCATGTATGAGTACATGTTTCCATGTTATTCACATGCGCTTTTGCATATGTGTGAGAGAGAGAGAGAGAGAGAGAGAGAGAGAGAGAGAGAGAGAGAGAGAGAGAGAGAGAGAGAAAGAGAGAGAGAGGAAGAGAGAGAGAGAGAAAGAGAGAGAGAGAGAGAGAGAGAGAGAGAGAGAGAGAGAGAGAGAGAGAGAGAAAGAGAAAAGATTTTAACAAGTCGGCCGTCTCCCACCGAGGCAGGGTGACCCAAAAAGAAAGAAAATCACAAAAAGAAAATACTTTCATCATCATTCAACAGTTTCACCACACTCACACATAATCACTGTTTTTGCAGAGGTGCTCAGAACACAACAGTTTAGAAGCATATACGTATAAAGATACACAACATATCCCTCCAAACTGCCAATATCCCAAACCCCTCCTTTAAAGTGCATTCATTGTACTTCCCATTTCCAGGACTCAAGTCCGACTATATAAAAATAACCGGTTTCCCCGAATCCCTTCACTAAATATTACCCTGCTCACACCCCAACAGCTCGTCAGGTCCCAAATACCATTCTTCTCCATTCACTCCTATCTAACACGCTCACGCATTGTTGCTGGAAGTCCAAGCCCCTCGCCCACAAAACCTCCTTTACCTCCTCCCTCCACCCTTCATTCTACTTTGATCCATTTTCTCTAAATGACCAAACCACCTCAACAACCCCTTTTCAGCCCTCGGACTAATAGTTTTATTAACTCCACACCTTCTCCTAATTTCTACACTCCGAATTTTCTGCATAATATTTACACCACACATTGCCCTTAGACAGGACATCACCGTCTTCAACCACCTCCTCGCTGCTGCATTTACAACCCAAACTTCACATCCATATAAGAGTGTTGGTACCACTATACTTTCATACATTCCCGTCTTTGCCTCCATAGATAATGTTTTTTGTCTCCACATATACCTCAAAGCACCACTCACGTTTTTTTCTTCATCAATTCTATGCTTAACCTCATTCTTCGTAAATCCATCCGCTGACACGTCAACTCCCAAATATCTGAAAACATTCACTTCTTCCATACTCCTCCTCTCCAAGTTGACATCCATTTTATCTTTTTCTAAATCATTTGATACCCTCATCACCTAACTCTTTTCTATGTTCACTTTCCACTTTCTACCTTTACACACATTCCCAAAGTCGTCCACTAACCTTTGCAACTTTTCTTTAGAATCTCCCATAAGCAAAGTATCATCAGCAAAAAGCAACTGTGTCAATTCCCATATTGTATTTGATTCCCCATAATTTAATCCCATCCCTCTCCCCAACACCCAAGCATTTACTGCTTTTACAACCCCATCTATAAATATATTAAACAACCATGGTGACATTACACATCCCTATCTAAGACCTACTTTTACCGGGAAGTAGTCTCCCTCTCTTCTACACATCCTAATTTGAGCCTCACTATCCTCATAAAAACTCTTTACAGCATTTAGTAACTTACCACCTATTCCATATACTTGCAACATCTGCCACATTGCTCCCCTATCCACTCTATCATATGCCTTTTTTAAATCCATAAATGCAATGAAAACTTCCCTACCTTTATCTAAATACTGCTCATATATATGCTTCAATGTAAACACTTGATCTACACATCCCTTTCCCACTCTAAAACCTCCTTGCTCAGCCGCAATCCTACAATCTGTCTTTCCTCTAATTCTTTCAGTGATAACCCTACCTTACACTTTTCCTGGTATATTCTGTAAACTTATTCCTCTATAATTTTTACAATCTCTTTTGTCCCCCTTCCCTTTATATAAAGGAATTATACGTGCGCTCTGCCAATCCCTAGGTACCTTCCCCTCTTTCATATTTTTATTAAACAAAAATACCAACCACTCCAACACTATGTCCCCTCCTGCGTTTAACATTTCTGTCATGATCCCGTCAGTTTCAGCTGTTTTACCCCCTTTCATTCTACGTAATGCCTCACGTACCTCCCTCACACTCACATCCTGTTCTTCTTCACACCTAAAAGATGGTACACCTCCCTGGCCAGTGCATGAAATTACCGCTTCGCTTTCTTCGTCGACATTTAAAAGTTCCTCAAAATATTCTCGCCATCTACCCAAAACCTCCATCTCCCCATCTACTAACTCCCCTACTCTGTTTTAACTGATAAATCCATTTGTTCCCTAGGCTTTCTTAACTTGTTTTCTCACTCCAATTTTTTTTCTTATTTTCATTAAAATTTCTTGGCAGTGCCTCTCCCACTCTTTCATCTGCTCTCCTTTTGCACTTTCTCACCACTCTCTTCACCTTTCTTTTACTCTCCATATACTCTACTCTTCTTATAACACTTCTACTTTGTAAAAATCTCTCATAAGCTAACTTTTTCTCTTTTATCACACCCTTTACTTCATCATTCCACAAATCACTCCTCTTTCCTCCTGCCCCCACCCTCCTATAACCACAAACTTTTGCCCCACCTTCTAATACTGCATTTTCAAAACTATTCCAACCCTCTTCAACCCCTCTCTCACTACTCATATTTGCACCAGCCCACCTTTCTGCCAATAGTTGCTTATGTTTCACCCGAACTTTCTCCTCCTTTTGTTTCCACACTTTCACATCTCTCTCTTACTTGTTGCCATTTTCCTTCTGTCCCATCTACCTCTTACTCCAACTGTAGCTACAAGTAAATAATGATCCGATATATCAGTTGCCCCTCTATAAACATGTACATCCTGGAGCCTACCCATCAACCTTTTATCCACCAATATACAATCTAACAAACTACTTTCATTACGTCCTATATCATACCTATATATCATATCATATCTTTATCATATCAAATATATATATATATATATATATATATATATATATATATATATATATATATATATATATATATATATATATATATATATATATATATTATAATATATATATATATATATATATATATATATATATATATATATATATATATATATATATATATATATATATGTATGTGTGTGTGTGTGTGTGTGTGTGTGTGTGTACATGAAAGGATGCATACGTGTACATATTTATTTTTATAATATGCCTGATACTCCTACCACCACCACCACTGCCACTATAACCACCATCCTCACTACCATCACAACCACAACTACCATCCTCTTTATGTGTATATATGTTAATCTATAATTGCAAGTCAATCTATAACTGCAAGTCAATCGGTTATACCTGATATTGTGGAGCTCGTCAGAAGAGGCTCTCTAAAAGTATCTCCTGGAAACATGTTTCAAAAATGATATCTATAAAACTAAACAGACGGGTTCTGTACTTGTTCTACAAACTTTCGCTAGTAATAGTTGACCAGAGTTTAAAATTTGAAGCCGATCGTATCCGGTGTTCTGAAGTTATAAGCAAAAACAAAGATGGAATGAGGAAGCTGTATCTAATAACTGGACGGATCTGATATTATATCAGTATTAACGGCTTCATTAATCTAAGGAAAGTTGAAAAAGCAATCAAAATATAGAATTTCAATATTTCTCAGTTTTTTTTTTTTTTTTTCAATTAGACTTAGAATTCTCTAAAATTCTCTAAGAAGAAATCTGATTTTTTTTATTTCTCCAAGAAAGTCTAATTCTACATTAAAGAAAAATCCAAAGATTCCAAAATTTGTAAAAAAAAAAAAAATCTATATCACTGACAAACAAAGCATGAAAACACATTTTTAGTGTGATGATTAAATGGGAAGCAAAATTACTCACTGTTTTACACAAGAAATGAGATGTGTAACCACCTACGTGAATTTCACTGTACGATATTATCAAATTAGATGGCACCTGTTTTGATCATTTGAAGCGACAGTGCTGAGGATTTTTTGAATTATAGGATCCGTTCAGGGATGCTAATTTTATCATGGGTCATGTTGACATGCCAGTTGCTCCGAGAGTTTCATTCTAGTTACCCTTAACAAAAACCTAAAATTTGAAACTGATAGAATGAAGAATGACTCACGAATTCGTAATGACAATAATAGCAAACAAACCATACCACGGGTGGGGTTAGAACCCGCGACTCTCTGATCGCGGGTTCTAACCCCCATCCGTGGTATGGTTTGGTTAAAATGAACAATGTTCTAATTATGAGGGAAACAAAGTTGAAGGAAGAGAAAAAAAAATTCACTTAATTACTTAAGGTCTCCCTTTGGGAATAACTAATTAAAATATTGTTTATATCGTTCAGCAAATTATTAATTTTACTAAGATTGCCATTATTATTAAAAATAATATTCGCATTGAACATGATCTGTTTTGGTTGCAAATTTTTGTCTTAGTGAAGGTAATGAGAACAAGTTTGAGAAGATGAATATAAAAGAAACTCTTATACCATATCTCTACTAATTGTAGCTTAAAACAGCAATGAGAAAATAACCCTGCCCATATATAACATTATTTTGTTTTACACATATGGGTAAAAAAATCAAGGCCGGAATGGTACACTGTAATAGGTTCTGATTGATTAGGTATAGAGCCAATAATATTGTTAAAGAAAGTTGAGGGCATTTAATACTCTTGTAAGACAATAGATAGATATTAGATTATATTATGAAGAAATCATAATAGCAGTTATTATTGTTAAAATAAAAAACAAGCGTTAAACCACAAGGGTTATAAAGCATTAGCAGTTATTTAAAAAAAGTTCCCGAACTAATACTTTGCACTCAAACAGGATTGTTGAAGGCTAAACTTGATATTGTTTTCTCTCATATAGATCATGCAGGAAATTTATTAAGAGTTTCTTATAAATTAATGGGTTCTCAATTTATCTTTGATCTGCATCCCTCTTGTAGCGAAGATTCTTATTTCGTAGCCAAAAAATTCATCTGTGAATAGGACAAAAAAAAGGTAGTTTCCAGGGAAACATTTTACTTCTCTGTCTGGCATCTGGAGGCACCGAAGTTCTGAGTACAGAATGCGGGATTTTTTCCCTGTCCATTCTGCTGGTGACTCATCAGCGAAATGGACCCGTGACAATTTTGTCTCTTCGTATGCTTCATGTATATATACTTTAAGAGCACGAAGAGATTAGTTAAAACTTTTTCCCACATCTCTAAATGATTCCTAATCATGATTAAGCTCATGTACAGCTGAGTAATAAATTCTGATCAATGGTTAAAATAACCACTGGAGAAACTAAATGGTAAACAGAGTAAAATCCTGTATCAAGCGACGATTACATTGAACAATTTCAGGTTCAGGTCTTTGAGGTGTGAAACAAATATGCAGATTCAATATTCTGGAGTGAAAATCGTCTTGAAAGAAGCAAAAACTACGGATATCACAAACACATTGAGCGCTGAGGGATAATAAAAAAAGTCGTTATGGTGAGAATAATCTGATTGTAAAGGAGGCAAGCGCTGTACAAAGAGAGTAAAGCTCATATATTGCGTCATTGGTATATTTTAAATATATTGCATATAACACGGCGGCCATAAGCTGACAATAACACACAGAACACATACACCCACAGACAGAACACCAAAGAATGCGAACATACACACACACACACCCACACTACTGGAGTTTAACCCCAGTAAGTGCAAAGTTATGAAGTTTGGGGACGGGCAAATAAGACTGCAGACGGAGGACAGACTCTGGGGGCAAAAGCTGCAAACTTCACTCGAGGAGAAGGACCTTAGGGTGAGTATTGTACCTGAGGCGCTCGGCCAGATAACAATATGTTGGTAGAATTACCGCTATGTCAGGTACTACCACCATTACTACTATCACTACCTACAACGCTTATATTATGTATTGCACCTTACTCCAATACCTGTAACAGCTTGACAAATTCCTGGAGAACGAAACGTTGCCGCAATAAAATGCCACATTAGTCGGACATTTATCCTTTTATCTAGCATAAACCAAATATCTGTTGTAGCAAATGTTCGTTTGACAACTCTTAGACTTGCTTTTAGACATCTAGGTAAAGATTTATTCACGACACTGTCCACTGTGTACGTCAGGCCTAGTGGAATATGCGGCAACAGTATGGAACACACAACTGGTCAGGAGATAGAGGCAGGCTCCATACATAGCTTTAAGAAGAAGTACGACAAAGCTCTCAAAGCCACAGGAGAGTGAACCTAGTAGCGGCAAGCGAATAGGTCTGGCCAGGAGCTGAGTCTCGACCCCTGCAACCACATATAAGTCAGTACATATAGGTGATTACACACACATACAAACATCTACTGACGAATATATCAACTACTCACCAGCAAGAAATATATCAGCCACTAATTTTCACCGATTCCCTAAATGTTAATTAGATATAAATATTCTCTTACCATCTTTATGCGAAACGCGAGATATTTGCATATTTTATCATCCATGTAAATTATACACTCCACGAAGAAGTACCAAATTATAATTCCCTTGAAATATATACATGTAGAATTCCTTGAAAATTTGTATATGTACTTAGATTTATTATACTTTTTAAGAGTATTTATACTCATTTTGTTTTTATCATATATTCCTCTATCTATACATATTAATCAGTGAAAAATGGGAGAGGTAAACATGCCTTCTTATTATCCTTTCACACCTCTAATATAAAGTAAATTATCCTCAGGTGCTGCTTACCAGGCAACTGGGGCAGCTCTGAGCAATAATACATAAGAAAAGATTAAAATATGTATAGGAGAGGAGATAGTGTCTAAGGGCCACACGTATGGTCATTACAATTACCAGTTAAGAAGCCAAGAAATTAGTTTTATCAGAGCAGATGGGAATCCATTTTTGAAGTGTCATCTCTGCCACCCAGAGGATGCTAAATGGCGTTGCCGGCGGAGAATTCCAACTCTAGTAAACTACCGTTCCAAACATTTCCCTAATTTATACACATATGTTACAGTCACCAGGACGTTTTTCCTTACAACGCAAATAATATATTCCGAACACCAGGTGCTTGGGGACATTAACCTAATGTAATTTGTGAGAGAAGAAGAAACTGGTATATGTCTTTCAAGGAAGGCTGGGGAAAACATTCCAATATAGAAGTTGGTCTCAGGTACACGAGGTCACAGTTGGAAGCTAAAAACACATACTAGTCACAGAAATGTCAGGAAATACTTCTTAAATCCTTATAGGGAAGCGACCTAAACTAGTAGAATCATTACATAGCTTTACGAATAGGTATGACAGGGCTCATATAACCAGGAGTGTGTGTGAACCTAGTAGCCGCTGTGGAAAGATACTAATAAAATAGTAGGCACTCTACTTGGCGATGTAGTATGAGAATACTTGAGCTGTAGCTTCCACTTAGTCACCAGGATACACCTCTTGGAGGTCTAACCTCGTCCTTATCCCTTCTTCTTCTGATTTTCATTGACCCTTACCACTTTGATCTCCAGCCATTTAGTATTAAAAATAATAACAAAAAAAGGCACAATTCCCTGACTGGAACGTTACATAAATAACCCGCACATAGAAGAGAGGAGCTTACAACGTGTGACTTTGTAAATGGTCCAAGTCGGACCGAAACGTCGTCGTAAGCTCCTCTCTTCTATGTGCGGGTTATTTGTGTATTAAAAATAATGGTGACGCGATGGACTTACACTTCAACACTTCAAATCAGTTTGGGTCACAATAACAGGATCCTCAAGACAGATTCTCTAAAAACATTAATACTGTACATTAAGGCTGGCCTGCGACCTCACAGAGGAAGGATTGACTACTATGGGTTGTTAAGTTGTATTTGAAATACTGGAGAAGTGGAACAGAATTTATCCCCCGTAAGCCATGCGTGTCGTCAGAGGCGACTGAAACGCCGGGAGCAAGGGGCTAGTAATCCCTTCTCCTGTATACATTACTAAAGTTAAAAAGAGAAACTTTTGTTTTTCTTTTTGGGCGACCCTGCCCCGGTGGGATATAGCCTGTTTGTTGAAAGAAGAAGTCTAGGAATGGAATTTTGGGAATTTGATGGATTTCTATATAATTACTGATGTTCTTCTGGTCTTTAGGTGGATTATCTATAAAACTATACCAAATGACCTCTCATACAGAACAAAAAGGCACAATACCATGACTGGAACAATACACAAATAACTGAATTTGTAAATGGTCCAAGTCGGACCGAAACGTCGTCGTTAACTTCTCTCTCTTAAGTGCGGGTTTTTTCTGTAGTGACCTATTATACATCTCGTAAGAAACGTAGAATATATCCAGTAACCTTCGTTAAGGTATACTAGTTACTATCCTTCCCTCCTAATGACACACCTCCAGCCCTTACTATCCACGGTAACCCATTACATCAACTATTCATTGAGAAGGCCACGGTGGCCCGGTGGCCTGGTGGCTGAAGCTCCCGCTTCACATACGGAGGGCCCGGGTTCGATTCCCGGCGGGTGGAAACATTTCGACACGTTTCCTTACACCTGTTGTCCTGTTCACCTAGCAGCAAATAGGTACCTGGGTGTTAGTCGACTGGTGTGGGTCGCATCCTGGGGGACAAGATTAAGCACCCCAATGGAAATAAGTTAGACAGTCCTCGATGACGCACTGACTTTCTTGGGTTATCCTGGGTGGCTGACCCTCCGGGGGTTAAAAATCAGAACGAAATCTTATCTTATCTTATCTTAAGGCTGAACCGAGAGACGAGTCACTATGTTTTGACACTAAAGGTCTAATTTTTGAGGTATATACTGTTGGTGTTCGGATATATGGCTCATGTTATTTTGGAGGGAATAAATAAACTAATGGTAATGCTTAGAGAACGAAGGAAGCTCTGGACTAAATAAACAGAGGAAGATCATCCACTTCAAGGCCCAGTAATTTAATTTAAATCAGAAAAGACAGTAACAAGTGTTAGTGTGAGTAAGACTGGAAGTGAATAAAGTTTCTCGTGGACAAAATGACCCTAATAGGTACACATTTAATAGCTACCTATAAAAGATATTTCATTCGCAATTGTAAAGCCTATTTTAGGAAAGCCAGTAGCTCCTTTACACACATTTTAAATAAAAATACACGTGTTATAGAGGTAATAGTTTAAAGTGAATTGGAAGGAGCGATCCAGTTAAATGATTTAACACTTGTGGTGTTGGGATAGATATTAAGGACCAATTCTGGAAAATTTATTATACACTCATTCATGAAGAAATATCCGAGAAACAATGATGGTAAAAGAAGATGGAATAGTGCCTCTGACACGACAGAAGGAGGATGATAATGTGAGGTTGATAACGACAACTGATGAGAGGTATAGAAAGTCATGTTGAAAAATAGATACACGCAATATATAAATACCTTTAAACTGGTTTTATTAGATAGTTAAGCAGTAAGATATATAATCAGTCTCTCCGGTGATGGGTAAGTGAACATTTACCATTTGACAATATTGTCTGTTGTTTCTTAATTTTAAATATGCAATTCGGTGACTATATTAAAATCTCTGTTGAATTGCTAAGCCATTTTGTGGCGATACGTCTTGATAAAGACACTCAGATGTCGCTCGTGTGTAGTAGTTGACATCAACTTCTCGGTGTTGTGTATCATTGTTGTTAGGTAAGACACATATGCAACAGTTAGGTATCTTTATTTCGGGTGATGGACTGATTACATCGTCTTCAAGTATCTTCTGCTTCTATCAACTTTTCTGTACTCGACTGAAGAAGCCTACTGTGTAGGCGAAACGTTTCGAAATAAAGATACCTAACTGTTGCATATGTGTCTTACCTAACAACCTGTCGGTATTTTATACCATTTTAATGTTCAATCCGTTGTGTATCATTACTGGAATGATAAAATAATTGGAGTGCGTTTAAAAAAGTTGGACTGGGGAGGAGAAAATATCTGGCTGTGTTTTCGTAACTGAATGGTAAGGAATGTGTAGAGAGAAGGGTGATGGGGAGGGGGAAGAGTGTGCAAACTGCATCCAGGGAGAACTTATTTGGGAGGAAGGATGGGTAGGCTGGTGAAGCGTCCTGGTGTTTTAGTTTTCTTTAGGTTATATTTTTTTTGTACCCCCTTGAGATATTCAAGTATTTATGCGATGAGAACTAAGTAGTGGAAATCTTGATAATGAGGGGAGATAATCTAATTTTATTTCTGAAACAGCGAAAGAACTTCGATGTCAGGAATGCTGGGAATCAGCGGCGAAGCAGTGCCAACGTAAAACAGGGAAGCAGTGCCAACTTAAAACAGGGAAGCAGTGCCAACCTAAAACAGGGAAGCAGTGCCAACCTAAAACAGGGAAGCAGTGCTAACCTAAAGCAGGGAAGCAGTGCCAACCTAAAACAGGGAAGCAGTGCCAACATAAAATAGCGAAGCAGTGCTGACTTAAAACAGGGAAGCAGTGCCAACCTAAAACAGGGAAGCAGTGTCAACCTAAAACAGGGAAGCAGTGCCAACCTAAAACAGGGAAGCAGTGCCAACCTAAAACACCGAAGCAGTGCCACCCTAAAACAGGGAAGCAGTGTCAACCTAAAACAGCGAATCAGTGCCAACCTAAAACAGGGAAGCATTGCCAACCTAAAACAGAAATATTAAGTGAAAAGAATTGTCTGGGAGAATTATGCCTGTTGGAGGTATTTAATAAAAGGCTAGTAAACGATATAATGACTTAATCATAAATTATAAAATAATATAAATTATTTTCCTTTGTTTTATAATGGTAATTATTGAAATGGATGCCAAAGATATACAAGGAAGATATGTGAAAATCTTGTCAGCTGAAAATTTTGGAGGTTGTGGAGTATGAGAAGTGAGGATATATACCGATGTTAGTAGCTGATAGGTACGACTGCTACAAACACTGGAAAAGTGAAAGATTTTCTTGAACTCTGTGAAGAAGTGAAAGGCTTAAATATGACTAAATATAGTATTTAGTATATGATGTTCTGAGTGATGAATCAGTGATAAACATTGTTAGAGGATGAATCACTTGATCGATGTAAAAGTTGAGAATATATAGACAGATTATTTCTACCTGGAGAGACGTTGTAGAGGAGAATGTACTGGCTACTATAGACTGCATCACCAATGTAGTTACTTCTCCATCAACTGTAAGTTTTTAGTCTGAGAAATATGCACAAGATATATCATTCGGTTAAAAAAGGTAATGGAAATTAAAGTTTCTAAAATAATACTTAAAAAAAGTGATAAATAGAAGTAGTAGTAGATGAGATATATGTGTTTGAGAATATTTTTGAGTGTGCCTGTGTGTTTATACTTTCTTGCGTATACTTCTATGTGCACGTGTATATTTTTACTTGTAAACACTTGTGTTTGTTTGCTAGTGTGTGTTTTGAGTTTTGTTTCTTCTGCGTTTTGTTTACTTATCTAATTATACTCGCATGATTGTGGTTGTATGTTTGTGTGTGTTTTTTTTTTCTGCTAGAGTATTTGCTTGTGTGTGCATACCTGTGTACTCGCCTAGATATAAAAAAATCAGTTGAATTTTGAGAAATTGGAAGGAGGGGTCAGACGGGAAGCAAGGGACTACATAGTAGGAATACATCAGACTGGGGGTCCGAAAGTGGTGATTGTAGTGATGTGCTTCCTACCACAGAACAGCAGGAGGCCGAGACAAGAATATAATGAGAGCTACATAGCAATGATTGATATGCTAGTTGAGGTGGCTAGTAGGGCCCACATGGGCAAGATAAAATTACTAATAGTGGGTGATTACAATCACAAGGTGATTGGGAAACCTGGAGCCACATGGGGGGTCCAGGAACTTGGAGAGCTAAGATGATGGAGGTGGTACAGGAAAACCTCATGCATTAACATGTTATAGACAATACCAGAACGAGAGAGAGAGAGAGAGAGAGAGAGAGAGAGAGAGAGAGAGAGAGAGAGAGAGAGAGAGAGAGAGAGAGAGAGAGAGAGAGAGAGAGAGAGAGACAGAGAGAGACAGAGAGAGACAGAGAGACAGAGACAGAGAGACAGAGAGACAGAGAGAGACAGACAGATAGACAGACAGACAGACAGACAGACAGACAGACAGACAGACAGACAGACAGACAGACAGACAGACAGACAGACAGACAGAGAGGATGAATCAGCAAGACTGTATCTCATATTTACTTTAAGTAGGTCAGACACTGAGAATATCACATATGAAAGGCCCCTCGAAGCTAGTGATCACGAGGTCCTTAATAGTGCAGAAGGAAGCAGGCCGGGAGAAGCCACACTACAGAAGAGGTGGCTACACAGGCATGTGGGAAAGAGAGCTGGTGGAAAAATCAGTAAACGAAATGATGGAATATGTGACAACAAAATGCAGTGGGGTAGAGGAGAGGTTCGTGCCCAAGGGAAAGAGAAACAATGGTAAGACTAGAACGAACCCTTGGTTCACCCAAGGCCAAAACTAAGTGCGATAGAGAATGGAAAGGACAAAGGACCCAGGAAAATAAGATTAGTCGATGAGCCAGAAATGAGTATGCACACCTGGTCAACCACGTCAAGAAATTAGAGAAAGTGCAAAGGTTTGCAACAGGACTAATCATGGAGAAAAGGGGAATGTCCTACGGGAAAGGGTTAAGGGAAATCGTCCTGATGACTTTGAAGGACAGGAGATATAGGGAGGATATGAAAACGACGTGTAAAATACTGAGAGGAATTTACAAGGTAGATAGGGACAGATATTTCAGAGATGGGTCACAACAACAACAGGATGTTGAAGACTCACATGAGACACAGTGATGTTAGGAACTATTTCTTCAGTCATAGAGTTGACTATATTTGATTAACCTGGGATAAATGAGTCTAACGTTCTATTATGCACAGCATCTGTGTGCCCTGAAGACCATTATTAAGCATTTGTGTGATATGTACACTAAACTTGTATAAAACTTTCGTAAGAGTTTGCATTGATATTCGCCTGTGTAGGTCCTAGCACGTTTACTGGGGAAGAAATGAAATAATGGTGCATGTTACTGGCGTCAAACTTCCCATCCTCGAAACGCATTCAGACATAATCTACTTATTTTTTTTTTTTTAGAATATTAGTCTCCATGAAAGGTTTAATTAGATTTTGACCATATGTGTCCTAATTTACAATTTTAATGAAGAAATTTGGATATTAGCTTCAATAAGATGACTTATGAATGTCGCTTATCATTGCCTTCAATTCATCATCATCTAACAGCAATATCAACCTATGCTGCACTCGGCACTATTGTAATCACGTGCATTGAGGCGCCAGGTACCGGGATTATGGAATACCAGGATACTTTCCTCTTATAGATAAAAATCAGAAATATATCTAGTTAATTTTAGCCATATAATGATGTATATATATATATGTATATATATATATATATATATATATATATATATATATATATATATATATATATATATATATATATATATATATATATACATATATATATATATATATATATATATATATATATATATATATATATATATATATATATATATATGAATTTGGTAGGGTGTGCAAAAGAAAAAATTAAAAGTGAATACAGGAAAGAGTAAGGTTATGAGGATAACAAAAAGATTAGGTGATGAAAGATTGGATATCAGATTGGAGGGAGAGAGTATGGAGGAGGTGAATGTATTCAGATATTTGGGAGTGGACGTGTCAGCGGATGGGTCTATGAAAGATGAGGTGAATCATAGAATTGATGAGGGGAAAAGGGTGAGTGGTGCACTTAGGAGTCTGTGGAGACAAAGAACTTTGTCCTTGGAGGCAAAGAGGGGAATGTATGAGAGTATAGTTTTACCAACGCTCTTATATGGGTGTAAAGCATGGGTGATGAATGTTGCAGCGAGGAGAAGGCTGGAGGCAGTGGAGATGTCATGTCTGAGGGCAATGTGTGGTGTGAATATAATGCAGAGAATTCGTAGTTTGGAAGTTAGGAGGAGGTGCGGGATTACCCAAACTGTTGTCCAGAGGGCTGAGGAAGGGTTGTTGAGGTGGTTCTGACGTGTAGAGAGAATGGAGCGAAACAGAGTGACTTCAAGAGTGCATCAGTCTGTAGTGGAAGGAAGGCGGGGTAGGGGTCGGCCTAGGAAAGGTTGGAGGGAGGGGGTAAAGGAGGTTTTGTGTGCGAGGGGCTTGGACTTCCAGCAGGCATGCGTGAGTGTGTTTGATAGGAGTGAATGGAGACAAATGGTTTTTTAATACTTGACGTGCTGTTGGAGTGTGAGCAAAGTAACATTTATGAAGGGGTTCAGGGAAACCGGCAGGCCGGACTTGAGTCCTGGAGATGGGAAGTACAGTGCCTGCACTCTGAAGGAGAGGTGTTAATGTTGCAGTTTAAAAACTGTAGTGTAAAGCACCCTTCTGGCAAGACAGTGATGGAGTGAATGATGGTGAAAGTTTTTCTTTTTCGGGCCACCCTGCCTTGGTGGGAATCGGCCAGTGTGATAATAAAATAATATACATACATATATATATATATATATATATATATATATATATATATATATATATATATATATATATATATATATATATATGCAAGGCATTCGCAGGCGAAATATACACAAACACTGATCTCTGGCCGAAGGAGACTCGAACCTACGAACCTTGGAACAAGGTAAGTAGTGCTTTACCATTCTCACCACACTGGACAATACCTTGGCGTCCAGCTCTCCTGTCCTTTCAGGAAAAATAAGTTATTGAACAATTAACCTTCCTGTGTTATTTAATAAACATTATCTTATATATTGAACATAATCATTATAATTCTAAAAAATTAAATATATATATATATATATATATATATATATATATATATATATATATATATATATATATATATATATTTATATATATATATATATATATATATATATATATATATATATATATATATATATACATATATATATATATATATATATATATATATATATATATATATATATATATATACATATATATATATATATATATATATATATATATATATATATATATATATATATATATATATATATATACATATATATATATATATATATATATATATATATATATATATATATATATATATATATATATATATATATATATATATATATATATATATATATATATATATAGGCAATACCGATACCCCAATTTCCGGTTGATACCGACATTTTTCATATATATATATATATATATATATGTATGTATATATATATATATATATATATATATATATATATATATATATATATATATATATATATATATATATATATGAAAAATGTCGGTATCAACCGATAATTGGGTATCGGTATTGCCTAAAATTTTGGTATCGTCCCTTCCCTAATCTTTAGGTATTGGGATGCTGGTTGTA
Source organism: Cherax quadricarinatus (assembly GCF_038502225.1). Taxonomy (NCBI): domain Eukaryota; kingdom Metazoa; phylum Arthropoda; class Malacostraca; order Decapoda; family Parastacidae; genus Cherax; species Cherax quadricarinatus. Next base: position 11,132,279 of record NC_091311.1, on the reverse strand, counting down.
AAGAAATCTTTTCGGCAAGTATTGAGACGAAGTTACGTATGAGATGTTAAACAGTTGGTTTGGGTTTTTCTTCTTCACATTTAACGTATGTGGCAATTGTGCTTATTTTCATTTAGTAAAATTACTCTAAGTGTTTAGCTTCACTCATTTCTATGTAATTGATAATTCGTGCGAAGAAAAGGTAATTATATTTCCAGGTGATGTACAGTCACATAGGATGGGTTGTGTAGACCTCTCAGACTGAGGTGGGAGACATCAACAGGGTGATAAGAACTGTGACAAACATTTCAATTGAGGTTGCCTACTTACGGAAGCTTAGATACCTTTGCTCACTAGGTCAATAATTAATACTTCGTAGGTACTTCCATAAGTGTATTAGTGAGTGTGTGTGGGGGGAGAGAGATAATTTATGAATATTGTTGTTGCTTCTGTGAGTGACCAGTTACAATAATCAAAGTTGTGGACGAAATGAGCAATGAAACATTGATATATACAGAACGACAAAGACAGAAGAGAATGGAATTGTGTCTAAAAACTGAAAACTTCCTCTTCTCAATTCACGTTTATAACCACGAGAGAGAGAGAGAGAGAGAGAGAGAGAGAGAGAGAGAGAGAGAGAGAGAGAGAGAGAGAGAGAGAGAGAGAGAGAGAGAGAGAGAGAGAGAGAGAGAGAGAACAAAAAACAATGGCGACTCGTCATGATGACGTTCGTTTCAACAGTCTTCATTAAACTTTACCCAGACACGTAGAGCTCTGCAGTATTCCACTAAACTTCTGCAAAACTCCTCGCCATCTCAAATGAATTTCAGCTGCCAGTCTTTGCGAAAAAATCACGCTCAGGCGAGGAAATATATACAAGTTCGTCCATTACCAGCGCTGGCAGCCCGGGGGGAAAGAACAGAAATTACGGCGTAGCAGCCTTTACGGCATCGCAAGAATTTCCTGTAATACAAACTCATTAGCATACCAGGACGCGCAAGCCTGTGTAAGTATAATTACCAATTTAAGTTTGGGTAGGTTTAGCTTTAGTTCCTCGGCCTACTAACTTACCTTCAGTTGATTAATGTGATTTGGTGATCCGTCTCTTTTGCGCTTAAATTTGAATTATTGTGTTATGAGTCCTTTACTACCTTGTAATTAACTTTCTCGCTTCCTGACATTCATTTGGCCCATTTTCTTTTCAAATTAACTTACGTTTTCCCTTTGTTCCTGTTTTTTCTTCCCTTTCCTACCATGGTCACTAAATATATACCGTGTTGTCTGGCATATAAGGCGCACGAGTATATAAGACGTACAAAACGACGTTTGTAAGTAGTTATAACATAATGTTAGTAAACAACTGCTAAAGCGTAACCCTTGACCCTGACCTTGAGCATATAATGCGCAGGCAGATTTTCCAAGATGTCGGGGGAAAAAGTGCGCCTTATATGCAGGAAAATACGGTATATTGCACTGCAATCCTATCTGTCAGGTTCCTTCTGTCTATCCTCTTATACAGCCAGTCAAGTATTTTTGTCTCTAGCTCTGGTAATATATTCGTTGTGAACATCTTCACTTCTAGTTTCTGAACACGCTTAATCCGAGATGGGTTCCACTCTGGTGCCGCGTACATTGGGTAGTGAAAACTCTGTATTGAGATTCTTTAATACTTATCCTAAAATGGCTAGTTATGTATACATTGGTTGAAGTTATTTGGATGTGTATGTCTAGTTTGTGTGTGTGTGTGTGTGTGTACTCACCTATTTGCTCACCTATTTGTGGTTGCAGGGGGCGAGTCATAGCTCCTGGCCCCGCCTCTTCGCTGATTGCTACTAGGTCCTCTCTCTCCCTGCCCCATGAGCTTTATCATACCTCGCCTTAAAACTATGTATGGTTCCCGCCTCCATTACGTTACTTTCTAGGCTATTCCACGGCCTGACTACTCTATGACTGAAGAAATACTTCCTAACATCCCTTTGATTCATCTGAGTCTTCAACTTCCAATTGTGACCTCTTGTGTCTGTGTCCCCTCTCTGGAACATCCCGTCTTTGTCCACCTTGTCTATTCCGCGCAGTATTTTATATGTCGTTATCATGTCTCCCCTCACCCTCCTGTCCTCCAGTGTCGTCAGGCAGATTTCCCTCAACCTTTCTTCGTAGGACAATCCCCGTAGCTCTGTGACTAGCCTTGTTACAAACCTTTGCACTTTCTCTAATTTCTTGACGTGCTTGACTAGGTGTGGATTCCAAACTGGTGCTGCATACTCCAGTATGGGCCTGACGTAAATGGTATACAGAGTCTTGAACGAATCCTTACTGACGTATCGGAACGCTATCCGTAGGTTTGCCAGGCGTCCGTATGCTGCAGCAGTTATCTGATTGATGTGCGCCTCAGGAGATGTGCTCGGTGTTATACTCACCCCCAGATCTTTTTCCTTGAGTGAGGTTTGCAGTCTTTGGCCATCTAAACTATATTGTGTCTGCGGTCTTCTTTGCCCTACCCCAATCTTCATGACTTTGCATTTGGCAGGGTTAAACTCAAGGAGCAAGTTCCTGGACCAGGCTTGTAGCCTGTCCAGGTCTCTTTGTAGTCCTGCCTGATCCTCATCCGATTTGATTCTTCTCATTAACTTCACATCATCTGCAAACAAGGACACTTCTGAGTCTATCCCTTCCGTTATGTCGTTCACATATACCAAGAACAGCACAGGTTCTAGGACCGACCCCTGTGGAACCCCGCTTGTCAAAAGCGCCCACTCTGACACCTCGTCACGTACCATGACTCGTTGTTGCCTCCCTGTCAGGTATTCTCTGATCCATTGCAGTGCCTTTCCTGTTATGTGTGCCTGATCCTCTAGCTTTTGCAGTAACCTCTTGCGAGGGACTGTGTCGAAGGCCTTCTTGCAGTCCAAAACAATGCAGTCGATCCACCTCTCTCTCTCTTATCTTACTTCTGTCACCTTGTCATAAAACTCTAGTAGGTTTGTGACACAGAATTTTCCTTCCCTGAAACCGTGCTTGTTGTCAATTATACACTTGTTTCTTTCCAGGTGCTCCACCACTCTCCTGATGATCTTCTCCATGACCTTGCATACTATACACGTTAGTGATACAGGTCTGAAGTTTAGTGCCTCATGTCTGTCTCCCTTTTTAAAAATTGGGACTACATTTGCCATCTTCCATACCTCAGGGAGTTGCCCAGTTTCAAATGATGTGTTGAAGATCTTTGTTAATGGTACACACAATATCTCTGCTCCTTCTTTAAGGACCCACGGAGAGGTGTTGTCTGGTCCCATCGCCTTTGAGGTGTCAAGTTCACATAGCAGCTTCTTCACTTCCTCCTTGGTTATATGTACCTCATCCAGCACTTGCTGGTGTACCCCCCTGTTCTGATTTCCTGGAGTCCTACTGGTTTCCACTGTAAATACTTCCTTAAATCTCGTGTTGAGCTCCTCACATACCTCTCGGTCGTTTCTTGTGAATTCCCCATCACCCTTCCTCATTTCTGATTACCTGGTCCTTGACTGTTGTTTTCCTCCTGATGTGGCTGTACAACAGCTTCGGGTCAGTCTTGACTTTCGATGCTATGTCATTTTCATATTGTCTCTGAGCCTCCCTTCTTATCTGTGCATATTCGTTTCTGGCTCTTCGGCTAATCTCTTTATTTTCCTGAGTTCTCTGTTTTCTGTACCTTTTCCATTCTCTAGTACACCTAGTTTTTGCCTCCCTACACCTTTGGGTGAACCAAGGACTCGTTCTGTTCTTCCCATTATTTCTGTTTCCCTTGGGAACAAACCTCTCCTCTGCCTCCTTGCATTTTGTTGCCACATAGTCCATCATTTCTTGTACTGGTTTTCCTGTCAGTTCCCTCTCCCACTGAATGTTTTGAAGGAAGTTCCTCATGCCTGAGTAGTTCCCCCTTTTGTAGTTTGGTTTTTCCCACCCTATTCCTGCTACTCTCTTCACTTGGAGCTCAACTATGTAGTCGAAGCACAGAACCACATGATCACTAGCTCCCAGGGGCCTTTCATACAAGATATCCTCTATGTCTGAACTACTCAAGGTGAATACAAGGTCCAGTCTTGCTGGTTCATCTTCTCCTCTCTCTCTGGTAGTGTCTCTAACATGTTGATGCATGAGGTTTTCGAGTACTACATCCATCATCTTGGCTCTCCATGTTTCGGGACCCCCATGGGGCTCCAGGGTTTCCCAGTCAATCTCCTTGTGATTGAAATCACCCATAACTAGTAACTTTGCTCCCCACATGTGTGCTCTCCTGGCCACCTCGGCTAGTGTATCGACCATGGCTCTGTTGCTCTCATCGTATTCTTCTCTTGGTCTCCTGCAGTTCTGTGGTGGGTTGTACATTACTGCAATTATCACCTTATGTCCCTCAGACTGGATTGTTCCTACTAAGTAGTCCCTTTCGCCCGTGCCATCCATTCCTTCCTTTTTCTCAAAACCCCACTGGTTTTTAATGAGCAGTGCAACTCCTCCTCCCCCTCTCCTCCCTTTGTCTTTCCTGAAGATTTGATATCCGGGTGGAAAGATTGAATCTGTTATTATTCTGGTGAGTTTTGTTTCTGTGAGTGCTATTATGTCTGGGGATGTCTCCTTGATTCTTTCGTGCCACTCCTCATACTTATTTGTTATTCCATCTGCATTTGTATACCACACCTTCAACTTCTTTTCTAAGACTGTGGTCTGGGAGGTGTATTGGGGTTGGGGAAGTGGGAGACCTGATAAGGAACTATGGGTGGTTGCTGTGGGGGTGGAGTTTGTAATGTAGTGGGTGGGGGTATTGGATGTGGCATGGGTGTTTTGGTTTAGAGTGTTTGGCTGCACTGGGGTTGACCTGGTTGGGAGGCTTCTATAGGAAGCTGTGAGGGAGGTTGTATTTGATCTTCTTCCTGTGTCTGGGACCTCCTGTCTGTCTTCTCCATCCCCTCTCTTTCCTCCTTTCACCTTTGTACCATCTCTCTCAGTTTCTGCCTTTCTTCTTGTGTTCTGTCGCGGTCGAGATACACCTTCCTGTATGCCGGCATGTCCCTTAATCGTGCTTTCTCCTGCAGTATCCTGTTCCGAGTCGATTCTGCCTTGAAGGTCACTTTCACTGGCCGGGTTCTCTTTTACAAACCCCCCTATTCTCCGAAAAATTTCCAGCTAGGTCATGTCGTCTTCTATTACTTTCTCCTATTACTGTGTGTGTGTGTGTGTGTGTGTGTGTGTGTGTGTGTGTGTGTGTGTGTGTGTGTGTGTGTGTGTGTGTGTGTGTGTGTGTGTGTGTGTGTGTGTCTGTGTGTCTGTGTGTCTGTGTGTGTGTGTCTGTGTGCTCACCTAATTGTACTCACCTAATTGTGGTTGCAGGGGTCAAGACTCAGCTCCTGGCCCCGCCTCTTCACTGAGTGCTCCTAGGTCCTCTCTCTCCCTGCTCCATGAGCTTTATCATATCT
>NC_091311.1:11063739-11126747 GCF_038502225.1 Cherax quadricarinatus | reverse complement strand
GTCTTGACCATGTCTGCATGCTGTTGACCATGTCTGCATGCTGTTGACCATGTCTGCATGCTCTTGACCATGTCTGCATGCTCTTGACCATGTCTGCATGCTCTTGACCATGTCTGCATGCTCTTGACCATGTCTGCATACTCTTGACCATGTCGCTGTATAGCCCTTGTGGCTTAGCGCTTCTTTTTGATTATAATAATAATAATCTTGACCATGTCTGCATGCTCTTGACCACATCTGCATGCTCTAGACCATGTCTGCATGCTGTTGACCATGTCTGCATGCTGTTGACCATGTCTGCATGCTGTTGACCATGTCTGCATGCTCTTGACCATGTCTGCATGCTGTTGACCATGTCTGCATGCTCTTGACCATGTCTGCATGCTCTAGACCATGTCTGCATGCTCTTGACCATGTCTGCATGCTCTTGACCATGTCTGCATGCTCTTGACCATGTCTGCATGCTCTTGACCATGTCTGCATGCTGTTGACCATGTCTGCATGCTCTTGACCATGTCTGCATGCTCTAGACCATGTCTGCATGCTCTTGACCATGTCTGCATGCTCTTGACCATGTCTGCATGCTCTAGACCATGTCTGCATGCTCTTGACCATGTCTGCATGCTCTTGACCATGTCTGCATGCTGTTGACCATGTCTGCATGCTCTTGACCATGTCTGCATGCTCTAGACCATGTCTGCATGCTCTTGACCATGTCTGCATGCTCTTGACCATGTCTGCATGCTCTAGACCATGTCTGCATGCTCTTGACCATGTCTGCATGCTCTTGACCATGTCTGCATGCTCTTGACCATGTCTGCATGCTCTTCACCATGTCTGCATGCTGTTGACCATGTCTGCATGCTGTTGACCATGCCTGCATGCTGTTGACCATGTCTGCATGCTCTTGACCATGTCTGCATGCTGTTGATCATGTCTGCATGCTCTTGACCATGTCTGCATGCTCTTGACCATGTCTGCATGCTCTTGACCATGTCTGCGTGCTCTTGACCATGTCTGCATGCTGTTGACCATGTCTGCATGCTCTTGACCATGTCTGCATGCTTTTGACCATGTCTGCGTGCTCTTGACCATGTCTGCGTGCTCTTGACCATGTCTGCATGCTGTTGACCATGTCTGCATGCTGGTGATCATATCTGCATGCTCTTGACCATGTCTGCATGCTCTTGACCATGTCTGCATGCTCTTGACCATGTCTGCATGCTCTTGACCATGTCTGCATGCTCTTGACCATGTCTGCATGCTCTTGACCATGTCTGCATGCTCTTGACCATGTCTGCATGCTCTTGACCATGTCTGCGTGCTCTTGACCATGTCTGCATGCTCTTGACCATGTCTGCATGCTCTTGACTATGTCTGCATGCTCTTGACCATGTCTGCATGCTCTTGACCATGTCTGCATGCTCTTGACCATGTCTGCATGCTCTTGACCATGTCTGCATGCTCTTGACCATGTCTGCATGCTCTTGACCATGTCTGCATGCTCTTGACCATGTCTGCATGCTCTTGACAATGTCTGCATGCTCTTGACTATGTCTGCATGCTCTTGACCATGTCTGCATGCTCTTGACCATGTCTGCGTGCTCTTGACCATGTCTGCATGCTCTTGACCATGTCCGCATGCTCTTGACCATGCCTGCGTGCTCTTGACAATGTCTGCATGCTCTTGACTATGTCTGCATGCTCTTGACCATGTCTGCATGCTCTTGGCAATGTCTGCATGCTCTTGACCATGTCTGCATGCTCTTAGCCATGTCTGCATGCTCTTGACCATGTCTGCATGCTCTTGACCATGTCTGCGTGCTCTTGACCATGTCTGCGTGCTCTTGACCATGTCTGCATGCTCTTGACCATGTCTGCGTGCTCTTGACAATGTCTGCGTGCTCTTGACCATGTCTGCATGCTCTTGACCATGTCTGCATGCTCTTGACCATGTCTGCATGCTTTTGACCATGTCTGCGTGCTCTTGACCATGTCTGCGTGCTCTTGACAATGTCTGCGTGCTCTTGACCATGTCTGCGTGCTCTTGACAATGTCTGCGTGCTCTTGACCATGTCTGCATGCTCTTGACCATGTCTGCATGCTCTTGACCATGTCTGCATGCTCTTGACCATGTCTGCATGCTCTTAACAATGTCTGCGTGCTCTTGACCATGTCTGTGTGCTCTTGACCATGTCTGCATGCTGTTGACCATGTCTGCATGCTCTTGACCGTGTCTGCATGCTCTTGACCGTGTCTGCATGCTCTTGACCATGTCTGCGTGCTCTTGACAATGTCTGCGTGCTCTTGACAATGTCTGCGTGCTCTTGACCATGTCTGCATGCTCTTGACCATGTCTGCGTGCTCTTGACCATGTCTGCGTGCTCTTGACCATGTCTGCGTGCTCTTGACCATGTCTGCATGGTCTTGACAATGTCTGCGTGCTCTTGACAATGTCTGCATGCTCTTGACCATGTCTGCGTGCTCTTGACCATGTCTGCATGCTCTTGACCATGTCTGCATGCTCTTGACCATGTCTGCATGCTCTTGACCATGTCTGCGTGCTCTTGACCATGTCTGCATGGTCTTGACAATGTCTGCGTGCTCTTGACAATGTCTGCATGCTCTTGACCATGTCTGCGTGCTCTTGACCATGTCTGCATGCTCTGGACCATGTCTGCATGCTCTTGACCATGTCTGCATGCTTTTGACCATGTCTGCGTGCTCTTGACCATGTCTGCGTGCTCTTGACAATGTCTGCGTGCTCTTGACAATGCCTGCGTGCTCTTGACAATGTCTGCGTGCTCTTGACAATGTCTGCGTGCTCTTGACAATGTCTGCGTGCTCTTGACAATGTCTGCGTGCTCTTGACAATGTCTGCGTGCTCTTGACCATGTCTGCGTGCTCTTGACCATGTCTGCATGGTCTTGACAATGTCTGCGTGCTCTTGACAATGTCTGCATGCTCTTGACAATGTCTGCGTGCTCTTGACAATGTCTGCATGCTCCTGGCAACTGAGTGCGTGTAATAAGCCGGTCTTGCTGAACAGACTAAACTCAGTTTAAAACTGTACTTTAAAGAACAAGATTCTGATTGATAAATATATTTTTTCAATGATAATATCAGAAAAATGAATATTTTATAAACTGGAAGTAACTCAGAATCTTCACTAACCTTACTTAACCTAACGTGGCGATTTTAGATAAATTCTGCTATGTATATTGTAGGTTAGTTCAAATTTATTTAATATTACTTAAGAAGAGTGATATATGTTTTTTTGGTTATGTTCGGATTGATTTTCTCAGAATCATGATCAAAATAAAATTTCACTATATTAATACAGCAGAAACACCTTTGTCATTTAGGCTTAACTCGCCGGTTTGGATTATTTGACACGATATATATATTTACTGTATATTCCGGCATATAAGGCGCACAATAGAAGTATCATAACAGTAACTCACAATCATGGACTAATTACACTCTTACTTTAGACTAAAGCAACTGAACCAGAGCCGATCTTTCACCCTGATCTTGAGGAAATATGGCGCAGGGCTGATTTTCCAAGAGTTTTTGTGGGAAAAGGAACGCTTTATATGCCCAAATATACGTGTGTGTGTGTGTGTGTGTGTGTGTGTGTGTGTGTGTGTGTGTGTGTGTGTGTGTGTGTGTGTGTGTGTGTGTGTGTGTGTGTGTGTGTGTCGTGCCGAATAGGTAAAACTTGCGATTTTGGCTTAAATAGCAACACTTTTCTTGCCAAATAAGGCACGTGAAAATTTGTGTTTGCAATAATTTTCTCAAAAGTCATTCTGAACATAAAAAATATATATTTCATTGTTTGTTTATTATTAAATTATTGTAAACTTAACTAAAATAAGCTTAGCTTGATTAGGCTAAGTTAATTTGCGCTTGATATAGCAAGGTTAGGTAAGTTTTCTAAGGTGCTTTTGGTACAAAATTATAAATTTTTAGAAAAACATAAATTAAAAAAAATATATCTTTAAATGTATAAGAGAAAGTTTTTAGAAAGGACTTAATTTTAAATGAGTTCTTGCTAACTGACCAGTTTTACTTTTTGGACAAGAAGGAAGAAATATTATTGAAGAAACGTTATACCAAACTGATCAATTTTGAAGAACTTAAATAAAAATGAGTTAAAAATATAAATAACGTTATACTTCAGTTGAGATGACTACCACTGGGAGGTGAGCTGGGGATGGGAAAGATCAGTTGGATCGACAGTGCACCCAATTGTCCCGTCATCAGTCGCGTTATATTCATGGGAGAATAATTGATTCTCTTGTGTAGGAGTAATTGCTTGAATGTATTGTTCATTTTCCATCACTATCAGATTCTAGCAAAATATGGATCCTCACCTGATATACTTTTGGGAAGTGAAAGAGAGAGAGAGAGAGAGAGAGATAGAGAGAGTAGTGTGGAGGGAAGGGGACGGCAGACGAGCCTAAAAAAAAGAGAGAGAGCAAAATATAAAGAATAAAAAAATGCAGTACAAAGATGGTCAAAGGATTTAATCCATAATTGTAAACTGGTTTGCATTCCTCTGTGTTTTGCTTTTCCAGGTGTACCTTTCTGTTTAATTCTGCCATCGGTCATAGGGGATAAAGAATGTTTTAATGGAGGAGAGACAGCGAGTCAGGTCAGACAATGTGTTATCAATCGTTAAGTCTATAGGACCGCTAGTATGTCATCAACCTCTATTCCAAGTAGAGGGTAACCATCAAATAGTCAATTCATCTTTTATAGGTACCATCAAGTAGTCAATATACTTTCTGTAGGTACCATCAAGTAGTCAATACACTTTCTGTAGGTACCATCAAGTAGTCAATACACTTTCTGTAGGTACCATCAAGTAGTCAATACACTTTCTATAGGTACCATCAAGTAGTCAATAAACTTTCTATAGGTACTATCAAGTAGTCAATAAACTTTCTATAGGTACCATCAAGTAGTCAATAAACTTTCTATAGGTACCATCAAGTAGTCAATAAACTTTCTATAGGTACCATCAAGTAGTCAATAAACTTTCTATAGGTACCATCAAGTAGTCAATAAACTTTCTATAGGTACCATCAAGTAGTCAATACACTTTCTGTAGGTACCATCAAGTAGTCAATACACTTTCTGTAGGTACCATCAAGTAGTCAATACACTTTCTGCAGGTACCATCAAGTAGTCAATACACTTTCTATAGGTACCATCAGGCTTGGGTATTGTGACTCACAGTGAGGCCCATGGAAGAATCCTTTTATTTTAAATCAGACCTTCATTTAATAAAAGATTCATATCATCACGTATAACTTTCTCATTAACAAGACTCATTATATAGTTAGCTTGTTAGTTAGGAAGATAACCTTGAATATTAACATCATGTCACCTAATTTACATCATTGACGGACATATCGGAAGAGGCAAGTGGACTCTGATATCAGGATCTTACGTCAGTTATTTCATCCTCTGATAACTTTTCTTTAAATGTGGCTAGTGACTGTGAGTTTTCTAGACATACCTATATACCTCTAGTAACATCAGGAAGTTTACCACGATTTTCAGTTTAGAAAGGAAGAGCAGAAAGCGTCGGAAGGTATTCACTAAGGTATGTCTTGAGATGAGTTATGTGGTACATGTGTTCTGATATTATTTTCCCAGAAGTGTGATCTAAGCAGCTTACATGATTTACTTTCCTTACAACTGCTAATGGGCCCACAAATCTCGCTGGGAGAGCATGTCCAGGTACTAACGTCTGGGCCATTACTTTATCTCCAGCCTCGAAGAATTTAGGAGAGAAATTTTCTTTTTATCTGTTTGGTCTTTAATTTTCTTTCGAGCATTTTCCAAGTTTTTCTCGGATAATTCACGAGCAGTCTTGAGTTGTCGTTGCTTCAGTACAGAAGCTTTAATAATTAAGAAGTCTGTCTGCCAGAGCAGGCGTCTTTTATAACTGTCAAAGACCTTCTAACTTTATGTCTATATTTGAGTTGAAAAGGACTCTAAGACTTTCCTGTTCGCTTTCTCTAATAGCGAACATTAATAAGGTAGTCATATGTGCAACAGTTGGGTGTCTTTATTGTTCAAATGTTTCTCCTATGCGGTAGGCTTCATCAGTCGAATACAGAGGAAAATGTACTGTAGATAGCAGGAGTAGTGGCGAGGTAAAGCTGATGTAATCAGTTCATCAACCTTTAAGAAAATATTTGAGGTGGTCAGTCCCTCATCCAAAGGAAGAGTTCAGCTCCGTGTTCTGGAACGATTTAAAGCTGAGGGATGAGAATGGAGTTTTAAATACTGACGAAGGTGAGGCGGAAGATCTCGAAGACGCTGCAGAGGACAGGGTTCAGTTAGCAGAAACAAGAAGGCAAGCACTGAGAAGTTAAGCGATGAAGTTGTGGAAGATGTCCTCTGTACCAAGATATCGTTGTGAAAATGGTATAAATTACTCTCTTAATCATCAAACTGTCGGTATTTTACACCTTTTTCAACATTAATAATGGTAACCCTTCATCCCAATCCTTGGAATATTCTATGTAAAATGCTCGCATCATAGATTGTCTGGTGAAAACCTACCCAGATATCTTGAGACACAGGATGGTAACTAGCAGTGAAAAGACATTTAGTTATCAAATATGACAGTTTCTCTAAAATTCTTGGAAGTGAAATTAGAATCTTGAGCTGAGTGAATTTCTTTAGGAAGTTCAACTTGGAATAAGAATCGTACTAGTGATCGAACCATAGCGAGAATTTGTCTTTCTCATTGGGATGACTTCAGGTTAGCGGGGTGATCAATCCATTGTTGTAAATAAATACTGCTTGCCAAGCTTAGTTATCGGAAGAGGGCCCACACAGTCAATGATGTGTTGAGAAAATGGTTCCCCATAAGCAGGAACAGGCAAAAAGAGAAGCCGGTCTTAGAGAGTGAGTTGGTTTGTCAATCACATGTCAAGTATGGCAGTTCCAAATGTAAGAAGTTACTGACTCTTATTTTGAGCCATGTAAAATTCTTTACGAATTTGACCAGTCTTTTTACACACACAGATATCCACCCATAAGATTATTATGAGCAAAGTCCAAAGCTTGTTTACAAAAAGGCTCAGGCCATACAATAAGAGTCCTCGCTGTTGTAACAATCCAAACAAGTCACGGTTTTGTAATAAGGAATTGAAGCCTAAGCTTGTTCCTTAGAGACTGCAAAATCCGTTCTTCTCTCTAGAAAGGGATAAATGAATTGTAGTAACTTGAGCGTCACCCTGACTAGGGCTCCTGGTAAGGGTGTGTCCTTGCCAAAACATGAGTTACCACACACAACGGGGGATAAGGAAGTACTACTTATGTCCGCCTCCTCGACATAAATCTCCCCGGGAGAATTATTAATCTCTAAGGGGTTCCCTTGGAATGCTGGAAGCTCGAGCGACGTCATTTCCAATGAGGAACTGAACATTTTATGGGAAACCCTCAAGAATTTCCTGTTGGAATGTACCCAGTATAATACACGTTGTGTGTATAGACACATGCAGAGGTACATTAATAACTGCAGACACATTCATCACTTTCAAAACTACAGTTAGAAAACTTCTTATCTCCCTGATACACCCCGACAACTAACTACATGATAACCACCTGGTGGTTCACAATTACACTCACTCACCCATTGACTATAAACCCAGGAATACTAATCTTAATCTTAAAATAATAAATCCTAACTAGTCATAAGTTTGCCTATGATACTCCAATATAGACACCTTGTATTTTGCCAAAACAAAGCATTCACATTGCTAAACTAACAAATTATGATGCAGTCACTTAGCCTTAATACCATAATCTGTAAGGATTTAATGTTAAGAATTAATCTAAGTCTGCCCGAAATGCCTAGCCATGCTAGGTGTCCTAGTGGCCCCCTCTGTAATTAGTATTTTATAACATATAAACCACACAATACCCAAAACCTGTAAACCCCACATTGTAACCCTTATAGAGAATAAACTTGAATTGAATTGAATCCCACAATAAACTCCTAAGAGAAAAATCCATGTTCATGTCTCGTCCGATACTTGTAGTATTTTGTCTCGAAAACAACTTCATTAAGACTGATTGAGATATGTATATAATATTTATATATCAGGAATTCTTGGATAGATGAAGGATGACAATTAAAATGCTCCTCATTTCAGATTAAAAGTTCTCCTATGTTTCAACTTCCTCTGCACCATCTATTAAAAATCTAGCTGCTTCTCTGTTAAGTCAGATGGTATCTAGGCAAGAGCTCAATATTTTCATTTCACTATTGACCCTCCATCGTCGGCTGACACCCAAGAGTCCCATTGTTTCCTCTTGAGAATCGGAATCTTAATCGCAACACGGACTCTCTTCAGCTTACTTAAACTTCCCAGGAAACTTGAGAGATTGGAACTCGTCATAAGGTTTGTCCTGATTAATGAAGGTTCATTAGGAGGTTTATATCATCATATTCCATTCATTAACACAGAAATCAGAACTATGCAGCAAATTCTAAATGAGACCTTACAAAGAATATATAGAGTTGAAGTATATACCCTTTGGATTCCTATTATTTATATTTCTTTATATGAAGCCAGCACTGGCGTACTGTTATCTTCGTTTTCGATTATTGCTAACCAAAACTAAACTTTTTCCCAATCAGAATGACTGAAATAAACATTATTTAGTTTATAAGTGCCTTGGATATTGTCTTCTCCTAGGGTTGAACCATAGAATTGTCTACATTAAACTGTATGTGCCACTTCTGCGACAAATTCATCAGTTTATCCAGATCTTCCTGTAACGCTCTAGAATCCTCATAAGAATATATCTGCTACCTTATTTTAGTGTCATTGGCCAAATTGCTCAGGTCACTATTTTTCTTATCAATATAATTCATGTATACTGTGAACAACGAAGGTCCCAATACTGTTCCATGTGGAACGCCGCTTGTATGGCTTGTATTGTATGCTCGCCCTGATTTTTTCCCAATTACGCAAACTCTCTGTTGTTATCTGCCAACCATGCCTCGAACCAGCAAAAAAACGTTACCTCTTATTCCGTATGCCTCTACTTTCTTTAACATTCTTCTCTGTAGAAGCTATAAAATGCCTTAGTGAAGTCAAAATTCACAGTATCATATTCTTTATGACGGTCAGTAAATTCGTAAATGTAAAAATGCCCCTTTACAAAAAAAATGAAAAAAAAAAGAAACTGTGTTGAGATTCATTGATCAATTCATGTCTTTTAAGGTGACTTCGAATTCCTTCAGCAATTATTGTTTACGTCAATTTACCCACAATTGAGGTTAGGCTAAATGTTGTATAATTCAAAACCTAACGACTTATCTCCAGTTTTATAGACAGTTATAAAATTTGTCATTTTCCACTGAGCCAGCACTATACAGTTTATAGTGACTCGTGTGTTTTAATTTATTTGATAACGTCACAAGTGACTTTGATCTCTCATAATTTAATTTTGTCATGTGTAACAAGTTCATGTCTGAAGTCGGACCAAAACGGAGTCATAAGTTTGCCTCATATGTATCGATTTTTGTGTTTTGTCCTGACCTATATAATTTTTTATGGAATTTGGCTCTTCCTGCATGAAAACCGATATTACAATTAACAGTTTCTTAAGTAATCTGGCTCTTACACTGTCCGAGATCAATACGAAAATTTCCCGAAGAAGTATGCTTCAGTTATTGCCTGGACATCAATCTGTTTAATAAACAAAAAGGTGAATTAAAACATTTACAACTTAATATCAAGTCTAGTAAATTTTTTAATAAATCCCACCATTGCTGAAGATATGAACCCGATTAGAAATGCCATTCTTCACTTATTATATATATTACTTATGTTGAGTTAATCCAACTATCGCTTGAAAAGTGAAGATCAGAAGTGACATCCTCCATATAACTCAAAATTCAACGATTTTTTGTTTATTGTCAATATCAGAAATCAGACAGATTTGCAGATACACAAGCTAACTTTATTGTATATCTTCCGTTCATACATTAGTGTCCAGAAGAGGCAAATTGAAGTTAAACACAAAATAAACTACATAATTTTTAAAATACAATAGGCTGTGGTACCTATTCATCGGATAGACATCCAAATGTTCCACTAACCAAGATGCACCAGTGGTTTGTAAGAAAATAAGAATAGAAGAACACTGCAGCAGGTCCACTGACCCATACAAGGCAGGTCGTTCTTAAAACCAACCATTCGCACCCACCCATCAAAAGAGAGAGCATCGCCACATGACAATGGTTGCATTTGTCATTAGTCACAATACGAGGCTTCGAAAACTTCAAAGTCGGTCAGATGATGATTTCTGAAGACATAAACTAAGTATAACATAGTTGTAGTCCTCCAGTGTTAGGCAGTACAAGCATGTTATACATTACGGCCCCAATTTTATATATTGCAACTTCTGCGTTATGCATTACAACGACTATTTATTAATATTTAAGTTTCCACGTTATGCATTACTGTTTCTATTTTCTACATTTCAATTGCTTTATTATGCTTTATAGCTCCACTTTAATATGTTGCAGGTCTCCATACATTACAGCTCAGGTGTTATATATTTCACTTTAATGTTATATGTTAATTACGACATCAGTGTTATACATCACAGTTGTCGTCTTATACATCAGATGTTATACATTACTGCTACCATGTACATAAGTCACGTGTGTAACGTTGAGTAACTTCAGCAAGGTAACTTTACCCCAGGTAGGAGCTTTATCGGTCATTGCATTGATAGTCACTCGCATAAAGCCACTGGTGATTGATAAAACCACTGGTGATTGATAAAACCACTGGTGATTGATAAAACCACTGGTGATTGAAAAAAACCACTGGTGATTGATAAAACCACTGGTGATTGATAAAACCACTGGTGATTGATAAAACCACTGGTGATTGATAAAACCACTGGTGATTGATAAAACCACTGGTGATTGATAAAACCACTGGTGATTGAAAAAAACACTGGTGATTGATAAAACCACTGGTGATTGATAAAACCACTGGTGATTGATAAAACCAATGGTGATTGATAAAACCACTGGTGATTGATAAAACCACTGGTTATTGATAAAACCACTGGTGATTGATAAAACCACTGGTGATTGATAAAACCACTGTTTACATAGCTTTCTTAACAGATTTTATTTTATATATTAGAGCTTACATTTTATACAATAAAGCTGTCATATTATATACTGGAGCTGCCATGTTATATACTGGAGCTGCCATGTTATATACTGGAGCTGCCATGTTATATACTGGAGCTGCCATGTTATATACTGGAGCTGCCATGTTATATACTGGAGCTGCCATGTTATGTACTGGAGCTGCCATGTTATATACTGGAGCTGCCATGTTATATACTGGAGCTGCCATATTATATACTGGAGCTGCCATGTTATATACTGGAGCTGCCATGTTATATACTGGAGCTGCCATGTTATATACTGGAGCTGCCATGTTATATACTGGAGCTGCCATGTTTTATACTGGAGCTGCCATGTTATATACTGGAGCTGCCATGTTATATACTGGAGCTGCCATGTTATATACTGGAGCTGCCATGTTATATACTGGAGCTGCCATGTTTTATACTGGAGCTGCCATGTTATATACTGGAGCTGCCATGTTATATACTGGAGCTGCCATGTTATATACTGGAGCTGCCATGTTATATACTGGAGCTGCCATGTTATATACTGGAGCTGCCATGTTATATACTGTAGCTGCCATGTTATACATTAAAGTTTTAAATGTATTAGCTCCGCTTAACGGGTCGTTAATTTCTACTCCTATGTTAGGTTAGGTAAAGTTCGTCAGGAAACAGGACAAGTGTTACCTGATGCGGGTCTTAGTCATATGTCGCCCCGCCGCTGGAGCTTTTCGTCATCTGACCGATGCCTTCAGCTGGCCTACCAATCCACCCCTCTAAAAATTAGGGTTATGAGTTCTTTCCAAAAAAAAAAATAACTTCTTTGTCATGCAACATAGATCAAATGAAATTCACTGAAACTCGCATGTATTTCTTCCACTAGCGACGAAAACACAAACACCTGTCAGGTGACAGACGAGCAAATGCGGAGGTATAGTAAAGAAGAGAGAAGAGAGAAAGTCAGAAGAAATGGATGTCTGGGAGGCAGGTAGGCTGATCAGGCAGAGACTGTGAGTCTTTAACTATCACTGGTGAAGAATGTGATAACTGTAAAGTGTAGCATTTAAGGACATTATATTGGGCCACAAAGAGTTGGCAAATTATATGTGCTTAACTAAACCATTTTAGTTGTCAAGATAAGAGGGCAATTAAAAAAAATATGTATATCGGTATATTTGTTAGCTATTTTTGTCCAGTATATATATACACATATATATATATATATATAAATATATATATATATATATATATATATATATATATATATATATATATATATATATATATATATATATATATATATATGTATATATATATATATATATATATATATATATATATATATATATATATATATATATATATATATATATATATATATATATATATATATATATATATATAGAGAGAGAGAGAGAGAGAGAGAGACGGAGGGAGAGAGACGGAGGGAGAGAGATCGCACTTAGCCGAACTCGATACTGCTACTGAGATAGTCAAGATTCCCAGGCAGCGCTCTTATCCACTCACCTACAAATGCCACATAAGCTGGGGAACCTGGTTCACAAGCCATTTTTATTTCCCAGCCCGGGCACGTCAGTGAGCTTCAAGCATGGAGTCACTGACACTCGATAACTGAGCGAGGTTATTCCCTCTCCAGTCTAAGTTCTGGCACTTCCACTCAGGAATAAATGCTGGCACGGCCTCTCCAGGCTAAATACCGGCACTCCCTCCCAAGAATAAATACTGACAATCTATCACTAGGTTAAATTCTGGCAACTTCATCCTTAGAAGATGCAGACTAAATTCCGGCATCATACCCCCAGACTCAATACTGGCACTCCCTCTCCACAATATTGTCTGGAACTTTCTCCTCAGACTAAATAATGGCACTTCTTTCTCAACTAGATTATGAGTTAGTTCAATATCTTTATTATTCACCACATACCAATCCTGTGGGCGGTAGTCACATCATACCAATCCTGTGGGCGGTAGTCACATCATACCAATCCTGTGGGCGGTAGTCACATCATACCAATCCTGTGGGCGGTAGTCACATCATACCCATTCTGTGGGCGGTAGTCACATCATACCAATCCTGTGGGCGGTAGTCACATCATACCAATCCTGTGGGCGGTAGTCACATCATACCAATCCTGTGGGCGGTAGTCAAAAGATTACTGAGGTACATAATTAGTCATGATGGCTGAACTAGTTAAGAGTAGTCAGGCCATGGAATAGCCTAGAAAGTGATGTAGTGGAGGCAGGAACCATACATAGTTTTAAGGCGAGGTATGATAGAGCTCCTGGGGCAGGGAGAGAGAGGACCTAGTAGCAATCAGCGAAGAGGCGGGGCCAGGAGCTGTGAATCGACCCCTGCAACCACAAATACGTGAGTACAAATAGGTGAGTACACACACACACACACACACACACACACACACACACACACACACACACACACACACACACACTCACACACGCACACACACTCCGAAGTGTCCCTGTTTGCAGATGACGTGAAGTTGAGAAGAATTCATTCGATCGAAGACCAAGCAGAACTACAAAGGGATCTGGACAGGCTGCAGACCTGGTCCAGCAATTGGCTCCTGGAGTTCAACCCCACCAAGTGCAAAGTCATGAAGATTGGGGAAGGGCAAAGAAGACCGCAGACGGAATACAGTCTAGGGGGCCAGAGACTACAAACCTCACTCAAGGAAAAAGATCTTGGGGTGAGTATAACACCAGGCACATCTCCTGAAGCGCACATCAACCAAATAACTGCTGCAGCATATGGGCGCCTAGCAAACCTCAGAACAGCATTCCGACATCTTAATAAGGAATCGTTCAGGACCCTGTACACCGTGTACGTTAGGCCCATATTGGAGTATGCGGCACCAGTCTGGAACCCACACCTAGCCAAGCACGTAAAGAAACTAGAGAAAGTGCAAAGGTTTGCAACAAGACTAGTCCCAGAGCTAAGAGGTATGTCCTACGAGGAGAGGTTAAGGGAAATCAACCTGACGACACTGGAGGACAGGAGAGATAGGGGGGACATGATAACGACATACAAAATACTGAGAGGAATTGACAAGGTGGACAAAGACAGGATGTTCCAGAGATGGGACACAGCAACAAGGGGACACAGTTGGAAGTTGAAGACACAGATGAATCACAGGGATGTTAGGAAGTATTTCTTCAGCCACAGAGTAGTCAGGAAGTGGAATAGTTTGGGAAGCGATGTAGTGGAGGCAGGATCCATACATAGCTTTAAGCAGAGGTATGATAAAGCTCACGGTTCAGGGAGAGTGACCTAGTAGCGACCAGTGAAGAGGCGGGGCCAGGAGCTTGGACTCGACCCCTGCAACCTCAACTAGGTGAGTACAACTAGGTGAGTACACACACACACATAACCTCTGTGTCGTGCAGAGATTATTTTTCCAGGAAAATGATAATCCAACCTTCTCCACACACAGTGATTGCACTGAAACACACGCCACTCTATTCTCTCACTTAAAAAAATGTTTGTGATCAAATTAAAAATTCATGTATCTTTATTGATTGACAGCATCCCGTTAGTGTTGCTCTCTCGAGAAGTAAACGCCATTTGAAGTACAGGATATGAGCACCACGGTTTATTGTCTTTCGATTCCGTTCTTGCTTACTCACTGGCTTGGAGTTTTACAACAAATTTGCCATGGGTTCTAACTCCAACCGTACCATGGTTTGTTCTTGCGAGGAATTTTAAATTTGAGAATATTAAAAATAGTGTGATTTCAAGACCCACAACAAATGATCTAGAGAACAGATAGTTTATGTTGCCCGGTAGTTTATAAATTAACTCTCAAATCTTCACATTTACCTGACTGGGTGATATTTATATCTCCAATATAATATATGGAAATAGATAACAAAATGTGTAAACATTGAAAAGTAACTTGGAAATTAATGTGAAATGGGTTAGAAGATATCAATGTAAATTTAAGCTCCTACATGTAATTTTATCTACTTTAACGAAAATAAGGAAAAATGGACAGTGTAAAATTCTCCATAAACCCAAAATTTGTGCTAGAAGGAATCCTGCGCCATGCCATACTTGTCAAAAGTAATCTCATTCTGGTGCTGGAGTTTCGTTCAAGTTCTAAGTCTAAATCCTGCATATATATATATATATATATATATATATATATATATATATATATATATATATATATATATATATATATATATATATATATATATATATATATATATATATATATATATATAGATAGATAGATATATATATAGATATAGATATAAATTTTTAACACGTCTGCCGTCTCCCACCAAAGCAGGGTGACCCAAAACGAAAGAAAAGACTTTCATCATCAGTCAACACTTTCACCGTCACTCATACATAATCACTGTCTTCACAGATACACCCATAAAACGACAGTTCAGATGTCCCTCAAAACTGCCAATATCCTAAACCCCTTCTTTAAAGTACAGGCATTGTACTTCCCATTTCCAGGACTCAAGTCTGGCTAACCGGTTTCCCTGAATCCCTTCACGAAATATTACTCTGCTCTCACTCCAACAACTCGTTAGATCCCAAAAACCATTCTTTCTCCAGTCACTCCTATCTAACACGGTCACGCACGCTTGTTGGAAGTACAAACCTATCGCCCACAAAACCTCCTTTACCCCCTCCCTCCAACGTTTTCGGGGACAACGCCTACACCGCCTTCCTTCCCCTACAAATTTATACGCTCTCCATGTCATTCTCCTTTGTTCCATTCTCTCTAAATGATCAAACCATCTCAACAGCCCCTCTTCAGCCCTCTGACTAATACTTTAAGTAATTCCACACCTTCTCCTAATTTCCACACTACGAATTCTCTTCATAATATTTACACCACACATTGCCCTTAGACACGACATTTCCTCTGCCACCAGCTGCCTCCTCGCTGCAGCATTTACAACCCAAGCTTCACACTCATATAAGAGTGTTGGTACCAATATACTCTCGTCCATTCTCTTCTTTGCCTCCATGGATAACGAGTTTTGTCTCCACATATACCACAACGCATCACTCACCATTTTTCCTTCATCAATTCTATGGTTAACCTCATCCTTCATAAACCCATCTGCCGAGAAGTAAATCACATCTTCCATGTTTCCTCCCTCTAATGGGATATCCAATTTTTCTTATCAAAATTGTTTGATACCCTCATCACCTTACTCTTATCTATATTCACTTTCAACTTCCTACCTTTACACTGATCGCTTTGGAGTATCTAATAAGAGCATAATAGTTCTCTTAATTTTTAATATGTTCTGTCTAGTTTATCTCTTGTAGACAGTTTAAGGTTAAGTCTTCAGGAAAAATAACGGAATCTATATTTACAAACTCTGTTTCTAGGTCTTGGAAGATAGCTGACACCTACGACAGGAATACACTCCTGCAGTTTATGGTCATTTATCACTAAACGAGTCACCATTACCCAGGATTCTCGAGATGTATGGAGGTCTAATATACTTATATTTTGTTCTGTCTTGAATACACGAAATGAGACTTAAATGCTTTTTAAAGTATTTCTTGAAAGAAGTTATTAAATTGTGATAATAGGTGGAGGAGTGCAGGCAATTTGAAAAGGAGATGGAGAAATAAGATTACTGGAGAGGAAACACAGAGAGATTGAGTGGGTGTATTGAAGCACCTGTCTCACAGCGTCGTACGTAACTCTATTATATATAATGTCCTCCAGCCAAACTTTCGCACAGTCAGCGTTGTCTATTTCAGAGGAAAAATCACATTAACCGAAATTACTGTTCTTTCCGACTCTCGGTCACAAAGAACAGCAATTTCCTTCCTTTATAGCTATCGTTTTGCTGCTGTCATATTTGTTCTTTTTATGGAGACAGAAAACCTGAGATACAAATAACAACTATAAATAAACACGGGTCTCATTTTGTTTCTCAGTTGCAGTCTGAACTTGACTTACCGGGACCATGACTTTATTGAACGAAATTCCTGACATCAACAAAAGTCATGCCGCCTTCCCTGATGAATATTCCCAAGTCTCCTTCCTACGTCTCCCACTTTTGTTTACGACTCCAGAAGTGCAATATATTTTCGTAAACTAAAATTCCAATTCAAGCAACTCTTCGTCAGCTGATTTCGTCAGCTGTCAGCAAAAACGTTCAGTAAACATTCTTGGAAAGGCGGACGCTCGAACTTCAAGAAGTTGTAAATGGCAACTATACAAACTCTTCAGTCGGTTGTATTGCTGCCAGGCCACTCGTTACCCTTACTCTAAGATAGTTCTCACAGAGCCGGCGTTAGTCACTTGTTTAACGAGTAGCAAGTACATACGTACGTTCGTCTATGTATATGTGTGCATTTGTGTGTGTGTGTGCTTGTGTGCGCCACAAAATGCGACATATATCAGCATAGACATATAAACTACTGATCCCTCTCCAGTATCTTCTGTTTCTAGTAATAATTTAAGCTCAGTTATCCTGTGCCATACTGGGTTTCTCACGGTGTTTTAGGATTAAATCTGGTTGAAATCATATCCAACAAAGTAAACGTGTGAGATGTTTAACGAAAAGGTGTCTAGGTTTAATAACATTTACAATTAAACGCAAATTTAGAAATAAGGAACTGGGCTACTACACATTATTTAGTTTATAGCTTCGTTAAATATCTGTGGATTATTTTATAGGCCGAAGATATAATTTAACTTAGCTATCAGCACTTTACTCATAATGCTTACTTAAACGTATTTATGTGAGAGTGGTGTGCTCATCTAGATTTAGAATGAGACTCACAAAACAAGTCCCTAATTAAACTAACATCTGACCCATAGAAAGTTAAAAAAAAAAAACTAGCTTGCTTGAGCAGTAAGACGACTATTTCGTTAAACTGCAAAAAGCTCAAAGCAGCCGTGGGCAGCACAGCATCAGGCATGGACGAAGGGAACACAACGACCCTAACTGGGGACAGTCGACAAGTCTTCCATACAAGATTAAAAGAGAAAACTCCCAAATTACTGAAACTCAGTTTAGTAATTTTCAAACCCCGACTACGACAGTGGGTAAATGGCAGTAAGAACCAGGTAGGTCTACATTTAGACTTGGGATCTGAGCACTGAGAGTTTCTGAAGACACAGCCTCAGAAAACGTCAGAAATCATTAGCTGTAAATATTCCCTGGAACGCAGGAGAGAGATACATAATAATATACACTTGGAAAATCCTAGAGGGATTAGTACCAAATTTGCACACGAAAATCACTCCTTATGAAAGCAAAAGAATCAGCAGGAGATGCAACATCCCCCTGTTGAAAAGCAGAGGCGCAACGAGTACATTGAGAGACAACACAATAGGTGTTTGGGGCCCAGTAGTGTTCAACTGCCTCCCAGCATACATAAGAGGGATTACCCATAGACCCCTGGCTGTCTTCAAGAAGGCACTGGACAGGCACCTAAAGTCAGCACCAGACCAGCCGGGCTGCAGCCCGTACGTCAATTTGCATGCCGCCAACAGCAACAGCCTAGTTGATCAGACCCTGATTCACCATGAAGCCGGGTCTCAAACCTAGCCGCGGGGGCGTTGACCCCTGAAACCCTCTCCAGGTAAACTCCAGGTAGCACTGACTAGGGTAACGAGGATAAATATCAATACGATATATTTTTTTTAAATACTGCACTTTGTTTCCAAAGAAAATATATTTCCTAAAGAGAAATAATATCGAATAAAATTATCCGAAATAGATCAACAGGAAACTAAAATTATCCGAAATGGATCAACAGGAGACTAAAATTATCCGAAATAGATCAACAGGAGACTAAAATTATCCGAAATGGATCAACAGGAAACTAAAATTATCCGAAATGGATCAACAGGAGACTAAAATTATCCGAAATGGATCAACAGGAGACTAAAATTATCCGAAATGGATCAACAGGAAACTAAAATTATCCGAAATAGATCAACAGGAGACTAAAATTATCCGAAATAGATCAACAGGAGACTAAAATTATCCGAAATAGATCAACAGGAGACTAAAATTATCCGAAATGGATCAACAGGAGACTAAAATTATCCGAAATGGATCAACAGGAGACTAAAATTATCCGAAATGGATCAACAGGAGACTAAAATAATCCGAAATGGATCAACAGGAGACAAAAATTATCCGAAATGGATCAACAGGAGACTAAAATTATCCGAAATGGATCAACAGGAGACTAAAATTATCCGAAATGGATCAACAGGAGACTAAAATTATCCGAAATGGATCAACAGGAAACTAAAATTATCCGAAATGGATCAACAGGAGACTAAAATTATCCGAAATGGATCAACAGGAGACTAAAATTATCCGAAATAGATCAACAGGAGACTAAAATTATCCGAAATGGATCAACAGGAAACTAAAATTATCCGAAATGGATCAACAGGAGACTAAAATTGTCCGAAATGGATCAACAGGAGACTAAAATTATCCGAAATGGATCAATAGGAAACTAAAATTATCCGAAATAGATCAACAGGAGACTAAAATTATCCGAAATAGATCAACAGGAGACTAAAATTATCCGAAATAGATCAACAGGAGACTAAAATTATCCGAAATGGATCAACAGGAGACTAAAATTATCCGAAATGGATCAACAGGAGACTAAAATTATCCGAAATGGATCAACAGGAGACTAAAATAATCCGAAATGGATCAACAGGAGACAAAAATTATCCGAAATGGATCAACAGGAGACAAATTATCCGAAATGGATCAACAGGAGACTAAAATTATCCGAAATGGATCAACAGGAGACTAAAATTATCCGAAATGGATCAACAGGAAACTAAAATTATCCGAAATGGATCAACAGGAGACAAAAATTATCCGAAATGGATCAACAGGAGACTAAAATTATCCGAAATGGATCAACAGGAGACTAAAATTATCCGAAATGGATCAACAGGAGACTAAAATAATCCGAAATGGATCAACAGGAGACAAAAATTATCCGAAATGGATCAACAGGAGACTAAAATTATCCGAAATGGATCAACAGGAGACTAAAATTATCCGAAATGGATCAACAGGAAACTAAAATTATCCGAAATGGATCAACAGGAGACAAAATTTATCCGAAATGGATCAACAGGAGACTAAAATTATCTGAAATGGATCAACAGGAGACTAAAATTATCCGAAATGGATCAACAGGAAACTAAAATTATCCGAAATGGATCAACAGGAAACTAAAATGATCCGAAATGGATCAACAGGAAACTAAAATGATCCGAAATGGATCAACAGGAGACTAAAACATCATTTGAAGGAAAACAATGGAAATTGTAAATACTTCAACACAGGAGACAATCTCCTCATGACCAAATATTTTATATTAAACAAGAAATTCTGAGAAGGATGATCCGATAGATTTTTTCCCATGTATATTGAACATAGAATAAAGAAAAGTTGATTCCATTTAAAGCTAACTTTGAACTGCTTACTGAAAGAAATGTGATGGATTTGGACTATTTTCTTTTCAGATTTATACAGGAAGGATGAAATAAAATCTTGAAAATAATTATTATGGAGAACCTGAGAAAAGCAAAATATTTAAGAGTGATTACAGATAGCGTGAAAGAAGCTTTTATGCCACAAGACGGGCAGAAAGCAGAAACTTCACTCGGGCTGTACCCTTCTCCAGGACATCATTCCATCTGAGATCATATATACCCAGGATGACTCGAGTATGGAACACGTTCGTACAGCATATTGATGTCAACGAGATAAAGTCAGTTGATCAAATGAAAATGCTGGTCCACAGATGGCTCCAACTTCATCCTGTTCCCTGCTTGTATGTCTCATAACAATAAAAATGCTTTCAAATGAGCTGATGTAGGCAACAGCTCTTAGCTTGCCAATAAAGTTAGGAACCCTTAACCTGTAAATAGCTTGTCAATAAAGCCAGGGATCATTAACCTTGTCAAGATATATAAATAATGCATGATGAAATCTGGTGACGACTAACTAGTCTTTTCTAATATCACTTCAGTGAGTATCGTACCTGACATGTGAAAGAGAGGTATTAGGATTCCTATCTAATTCCTAATTAGCGGGAAAATTAAGAGAATCGCAAAATGTCAAATATAATTAGAGGCCACCTTAATGAGCATAATCGGATTAATCAATCTTAACATGGATTTACACAGAGCCGATTATGGCTTAAAAACTTATTGATCATCAGTAATGTAAATAAATAGACCAGCCAGTAGACAAGGAGGAAGATACCAGTAAACTTTAGGATTATTTAGACAAGCTCATATCGGGTTTAAAAAGTGACATATATCCTCATCCTCAGGAATAAAAATAACTATAACACGTATGAACGAAATAATACAGAACATGATAACGTGAAAATAACTTGGGAGTTATGGTAAGTAAAAATCTGGAGTCAAGAGAGCAGCATCATGAGATCGTACATGTATGGTACCTACAAGTTGATAAATAAATCACATGTAAAACTCCCCTTGCTACAAAAAAAATTCCCAAGAACTGGCAATATAAACACAAATGCAGTATAATGTGATCCTTTATTGACTACGTTTCGCCCACACAGTGGGCTTTTTCAAGTCACAAACAGAACTACCTGGGGTGGAAGGAACGCGAGTATTTATAGTCCGGCTGAGGTCAGGTGAAGAATGCTGCATCTGATGATGTACCGAGTTGGGTTGTAGAGTCTAAAAACTTGGGTAGCTTGGAAAGGAGACTGGACAAGTTTGTGAGCAGACCTTCTACAGTGTTCTTATGTGGGATAGCGATGAAGAAGTTTCTTGGCAAGTGGTTCAGCTATGTTATAGAAGCCACTATTCTGGTTGAAGTTGTCGGATATAGAAATAAGTGATGATTCCAGGATTCTTCGGTATTGAGTGTTGTCTTCTGTGGCGATAAGTCTTGAGTTTCTGTAGTTTATCAAGTGGTTGTGTGAATTACGGTGTTGTACGCAGGCATTCCTTGTGTCGTCAGACCTGCTTGCGTATTGGTGTTCTGAAATACGTGTTTGGAGGTCCCTTGATGTTTCGCCCACGTATAACTTGTTGCAGTCATTACAAGGGATTATGTATACCCCTGCAGAGGATGGAGGCTTGTCCTGCCTACTACTGGTGATGTCCTTGATGGTCGTGGTTGTGGAGGTAGATACTTGGAATGATGTTTTGGCAAAGATGTTGGAAACATGTTTGGCAATGGAGTTGGTGGGAAGGACTATGTATCTCTTCTCGGCAGTGTCTTCTCTGGGTGTGTTGAAGATGTTTAGTGCTCGCCGTCTGCAGTCTCTGATGAAGTGACGAGGATAGTGGAGTTTGGAAAATACCTGTTCAATTATAGTGCATTCTTCCTCAAGGAACTCGTTGCTGCAGATTCTGAGTGCACGCAGGAAGAAGCCTATAATTACACCACGTTTGGTTTTGGTGTCGTGGTGAGAGTAGAAGTGGAGAAGATCGTTTTGGTTGGTGGGTTTTCGATAGACTTTAAAACGAAGTTCGTGGTCAGCTTTGCAGAGTAGAACATCAAGGAAAGGAAGAGTGTTGTCGACCTCTTCTTCAAGTGTGAACTGGATTGAAGGCTCGACCTGGTTGAGCTTGTCTTGGAGAGCTTGAACGTTGAAGCGTTTAGGAGTTATGAGGAGAATGTCGTCAACATAACGGAGCCAGGTGACAGACGAAGGAATAATGGTGGAGAAACGTTCGGCTTCTAGATGTTCCATGTATAGGTTCGCTAGGACTGCACTGAGTGGCGAACCCATGGGTAGTCCAAAAGTCTGCTGAAAGAGGTGATTTTCAAAAGAGAAACACGTAAAGCCAACACATAGTTCAACCAGGTCGATGAAGTCGCTGGCTGGAATGGGAAGATCAAGTGAATCGTCAATTTTCTTGCGCAAGAGATCGATGGCTTGTTTAGTAGGTACTTTAGTGAATAGGGAAGTCACGTCAAGGCTGGAAAGTTTCTTGTTCCTGATGTTGATGTTGCGAATGCGATTGAGAAGATCACCCAAGAACTGCACGTGACTTAGTCATCAACTTGTCGGTACTCTGTACATTTGATCTAATGACTCTTGTCTGTTGCAGAAACTTCAAGGAATGTTTGTACACAGGATATCTTCTACCACCTTATTACTAATGTCTGTCCCACCTCATGGGCATGATCTTATGGGCATGATCTTATGGGCATGATCTTATGGGTATGATCTACTTCCACTAGTGGGACTCGCCTACGGTGATTTTCTTATGAACTTCAACTCTTCCAGTAGTTCTAATATGTTGTTAGGTAAGACGCATATGCAAAAGTTAGGTATCTTTATTTCGAAACGTTTCGCCTACACAGTAGGCTTCTTCAGTCGAGTACAGAAAAGTTGATAGAAGCAGAAGACTTGAAGACGATGTAATCAATCCATCACCCTTAAAGTTTTGAGGTGGTCAGTCCCTCAGTCTGGAGAAGAGCATTGTTCCATAGTCTGAAACAATATGAAATTCTCCTGCATAAACCTCTGTAAAAGATCGCAAAAGACAGCTGCGAAGGTGATAAGTTTTCTCCGGATGTTGCAAATGCGATTTATTAATCACATTGTCAATACTGTAAGAGCCTTGTCTGTAACTCAGTAATATCGACAATACGACTTTGAATCCAGACATGGATATGTCGTTCAAAATTATAATAAATATTTACAAGGTTAAGACCCCTTGTAACTACCATGAGATCTTTAATTCCTTTATATTTATTGAGAGAGAAATATAAAGAATTGTGTACATAAGAACATAAGAAAGATGGAACACTGCAACAGGCCTACTGACCTATGCGGAGCAGGTCCATGTCCTTCCCCTCGGATTAGCCCAATGACCTCCCCACCGGAAAACCCCAATGACCCACCCAGTCTGGTCACCTCCACTCAAGGAAGGAGCTAGTCAGGTTCAACTCACACCCACCCGCACCCACTCAGGTATTTATCTAACCTATTTTTAAAACTACACAACGTTTTAGCCTGAATAACTGTAATCAGGAGTTTGTTCCACTCATCCACAACTCTATTACCAAACCAGTGCTTTCCTATATCCTTCCTGAATCTGAATTTTTCCAACTGGAAATCATTGCTGCGAGTCCTGTCTTGGCTGGAAATTTTCAACACGCTCTTTACATCCCCTTTATTTATTCCTGTTTTCCATTTATACACCTCAATCATATCCCCCCTAATTCTAAGCCTTTCGAAAGAATGCAGATTCAGGGCCCTCAGTCTATCCTCATAGGGAAGATTTCTGATACATGGGATCATCTTTGTCATCCTCCTCTGTACGTTTTCCAGAGCATTTATATCCATTCTGTAATACGGTGACCAGAACTGAGCAGCATAGTCTAAATGAGGCCTATCCAAGGATATATAGAGTTGAAGAACAACATGAGGGCTTCTATTATTTATACTTCTAGATATGAAGCCAAGAATTCTGTTAGCTTTATTGCGAACACTAATGCACTGTTGTCTTGGTTTTAGATTACTGCTAACCATAACTCCTAAATCCTTTTCGCAATCAATAGTATTAAGATCTACATTATTTAGTTTATATGTGGCATGGTTATTTTCCTGTCCAACATTTAGAACTTTGCATTTGTCAATATTAAACTGCATCTGCCACTTCTCCGGCCATTGCATCAGTCTATTCAAATCATCCTGGAGTGTTCTAGTGTCCTCATTAGAACGATTTGGACGGCCTATTTTGGTGTCATCAGCAAATTTGCTTATGTCGCTATACATTCCCTCATCTATGTCGTTCATGTAAATTGTGAACAACAACGGACCCAACACTGACCCCTGAGGAACACCGCTTGTGACATGCCCCCATTCTGATTTCTCCCCATTTATGCAAACTCTCTGCTGCCTATTTGTCATCCATGCCTCTACCCAGGAAAAAAATTCTCCTTCTACTACGTGTGCCTTAAGTTTCCTCATTAGCCTCTGGTGTGAAACTCTATCGAAAACCTTACTGAAGTCCATATACACAATATCATATTCAATACCATGATCTAGCTCCTAAAACACCTTAGTGAAAAAGTTAGTAAATTCGTAAGACAGGAACGTCTTTTTGTAAAACCGTGAGTGCGATGTATTTTCTAAGGAGAAAAATAAAATAAATATGTCAACGTAGATTTTATTTCCTCGTCCTGTATCTTCTCGTAACTTAAATACATTAACAGTTCAGTGAGAGAGCACAGTTTATGCCTGATGGCAAAAGCTCTCGCTTAACACGGTGAGGGTCCGGGTTCGATTCCCGGCGAAGGGGTGGAAACATCGGACGTGTTTCCCTACACCGGTTGTCTATGTTCATCCATCACTAAAATGGGTACCTGGGTGTTAGTGGGCTGGTGTGGGTCGCATCCTGGGTGTTAGTGGACTGGTGTGGGTCGCATCCTGGGACAAAACTGACCTAATTTGCCCGAAATGCTCTGCATAACAAGCGGCTTTCTATACAGTAATATGTCATAGATGTCAGTTAGGCCTGTATACCTTGTACATGTACATGCAGTAAATAAAGATATTATAATTCAGTGAGAGAACACAGATCTACATAATTCAGTGATAGAGCACTGCTCTATATAATTCAGTGAAAGTGTACAGCACTACACAGTTCACTGACCTGCCATGTATGAGTCAGTAGACCTCCTGCAGTCTTATGTTTTATATAATTCAGTGTGAGAATACAGCACTAGACAGTACATCGAGAGAGTGCTGTACTAAACAGTTCCAAGAGATGGTGCAGCAGTAAATAGTTGAGGGAGAAAGTACAGCACAAAACAAACTGTCTGACTTTCCCAAAACCTTTCTCTTGACCAAGATTTACAAAGCGGCTCTAGCCGAATAAAAGGCTTCCTCTTGCAAAACTGCAATTTGTCCAGTCCGCCATTCTCTCTCTCTTTCTCTCTCTCTTTCTCTTTCTCTTTCTCTTTCTCTTTCTCTCTCTCTCTCTCTCTCTCTCTCTCTCTCTCTCTCTCTCTCTCTCTCTCTCTCTCCCCCTCTCTCTCTCACACTCTGAGGACAAAAGAACAGAATTTTATTAACTAGGTCGCTGTAGTAAGAAACATAAGATGGAGAGAAGAGGTCTGTATAAGCGCTGGGTTACAGTGTGAGAAAAATAACGATAAAGTAAGGGATCTATGGAACATTAATGTGATTTCAGGAGTTCCCGAGTACCAGGTCTCTCGGTGCTGGAGCCTAGGTTGTGGAGTGTTGTCGTAGACACTGTGGAAGGGATGTGAGTGGAAAAGACACCAGAATGGAGAAGAGGGAAGAGGATAAGGTGGACCAGTAGTAGTAGTAATGGCAGAAGTTGTAGTAGTAGAAGTAGTAGTAGTAGTATCACCAATAGTAGTAGTAGTAACAGTAGTAATCGTAATACTAGTAAAAGTATTACTCGTAGTAATAGTGTAGAAGTTATTAGTAGCACTAGTAGCACTAGTAGCAGAAGCAGCAGTTGTGGTAGTAGTCAGTTAAGTATCCGCTGACATATTTCACCATGACAACTGTAAATTACAACATTAAATATTATAGCATTTTTATATCTATCATTAAATACAACTGAAACGATTGCACACTAATATTATCCAATACACGTCATAACATAACAAGTAACTTAGTTTTGAAGATATTTTCTAAATTTCTTTTGAGGACTTGTTTTAAATCAATTTATCGCCAGTGCAAAGCAATTTCCATATTAATTAGATGTATCAAGGCTTAGTTAGGAGGACGAGACTAGATCCAGTAGCGACTGTGGTTAAAAACTGTTTAGTCTCTTAATTGGAAATGTCCACGACACAATCCAATTACACAATTTTTCATTCTCCTGTCAGTTCCTGATATTTTAGCGATCAGAGATTAATTGGTGCAAAATAATATTTGAGCTGAAGCTTTCGGAGAATTAATAAGGCTGGTTCCAATATAAAATATGTGGATTAACTTGTACAGCATTTAAAAGAATTTGGATGTAAATGTATTTATGAGTGTGTATGTTGGAGGCCTGGTCTGCGACAGAGGGCCAAGGAATCATCGATTTATCTCAAGAGACTTTAATAAATCATAAACACACACACACACACACACACACACACACACACACACACACACACACGTGATGATGTGATGATGATGCAGATGATGTGAAGTTAATGAGGAGAAGTAAACCGGATGAGAATCAGACAGGACTACAAAGAGACCTGGACAAGTTGGAAGCTTGGTCCAGCAACTGGCTTCTCGAATCTAACTCCGCCAAAAGCAAAGTCATGAAGATCGGAGAAGGGCAAACAAGACCGCAGAGTATAAGCTAAGTGGCCAAAGACTGCGAACCTCACTCGAGGAAAAGGATCTTGAGATTAGTATAATACCGAGAACATCTGCTGAGGCACACATCAACCAGATAACTGCTGCAGCATGTGGGTGCCTGGCAAACCTGAGAATAGCGTTCCGATACCTCAGTAAGGAATCGTTCAAGACTCTGTACACGGTGCACGTCAGGCCCATACTGGAGTATGCAGCACCAGTTTGGAAGCCACACCTGATCAAGCACGTCAAGAAATTAGAGAAAGTGCAAAGGTTTGCAACAAGGCTAGTTCAGGGATAAGGGAAATGTCCTACGAAGAAAAGTTAAGGGAAATCGGCCTGACGAGACTGGAGGACAGAAGGGTTAGGGAAATCATGATAATGACATACAAAATATTGCGAGGAATAGACAAGGTGGACAGAGAGAGGATGTTCCAGAGACACACACACACACACACACACATACACACACACACACACACACACACACACATATATACACACACACACACACACACACACACACACAGAGTGGTGGAGCACCTGGAACGGAACAGGAGTATAAATGCCAACCAACACGGATTCACGGAAGGCAAATCCTGTGTCACACCTCCTTCTGGAGTTTTATGATAAAATAACAGAAGTAAGACAAGAGAGAGAGGGGTGGGTTGATTGCATCTTCTTGGACTGCAAGAAGGCCTTTGACACAGTTCCTCACAAGAGATTAGTGCAGAAGATAGAGCATCAGGCGCATATAACAGGAAGGGCACTGCAATGGATCAGAGAATACCTGACAGGGAGGCAACAACGAGTCATGGTACGTAATGATGTATCACAGTGGGCACCTGTGACGAGCGGGGTCCCACAGGGGTCGGTCCTAGGACCAGTGCTATTTTTGGTATATGTGAACGACATGACGGAAGGGTTAGACTCAGAAGTGTCCCTGTTTGCAGATGATGTGAAGTTAATGAGGAGAATTAAATCTGATGAGGACCAGGCAGGACTTCAAAGAGACCTGGACAGACTGGACAACTGGTCCAGCAAATGGCTTCTCGAATTTAATCCTGCCAAATGCAAAGATAGGGGAAGGGCACAGAAGACCACAGACAGAGTATAGGCTAGGTGGCCAAAGACTGCAAACCTCACTCAAGGAGAAAGATCTTGGGGTGAGTATAACACCGAGCATGTCTCCGGAAGCACACATCAATCAGATAACTGCTGCAGCATATGGGCGCCTGGCAAACCTGAGAACAGCATTCCGATACCTTAGTAAGGAATCATTCAAGACACTGTACACCGTGTATGTCAGGCCCATACTGGAGTATGCAGCACCTGTTTGGAACCCGCACTTGATAAAGCACGTCAAGAAACTAGAGAAAGTACAAAGGTTTGCGACAAGGTTAGTTCCAGAGCTAAGGGGAATGTCCTATGAAGAAGGATTAAGGGAAATCGGCCTGACGACACTGGAGGACAGGAGGGTCAGGGGAGACATGATAACGACATATAAAATACTGCGTGGAATAGACAAGGTGGATAAAGACAGGATGTTCCAGGGAGGGGACTGTTACGACTTAATCTTCACCGTAACAATAGGGGCACAAATAACTCCATTTTTTTTTTTGTTAGTTTTATTTTATTACCAATCATTTAGTTTCATTGGTATTTGGTTAGTGAATTAAAATAACCACAAGCAATTATAAATGAAACACTATACAGCAAGAAACCCAATCTTACATTCAAATTCTCATTAACAGAGTATGATACAATAATTTCAATTAATAATCTACTCTTTCAGAAAGGTCTAGGGTAACGAAATAGTTATCTTTCATAAGTGACATGAATTACCAGACTAATGGCAAAGGCAAGACTTGGTATAAAGTTTTAGTTTAAGCTAGGAGCTTTGGGTTGAAGACCCGTACCGAGTCAGAGCTAGGAGCTGACTGACTCACTCAACTACTTCATAGTCTGACTTCAGCTCGGCCAGAAGGCGACGCGTGGCGTCAATTCTAGAACCACCAATTGGTCACTACAGTAGTGGTTACACATTCGTAATACCTAACCTAATAATAATATAATATAATATTATAGTTATAATAATCATGGGGAAAGATATAATATAATACAATATAATACAATGAGAGTACTTTTGATGATTCATACTGTACCCGATAATAATATATAGTCGAACCTGCTTTATCTAGCTAGTAATAAAGTGGTTCGCGATATATTATTACAGAACTTATTTTAACCAGGCCTTTTATTTTTGTATATAATGGAGTGAAGTAGGGGCGCGTAACAGGGACACAGAAACAAGAGGCCACAATTGGAAGTTGAAGACACAAATGAGTCAGAGAGATAGTAGGAAGTATTTCTTCAGTCATAGAGTTGTAAGGCAGTGGAATAGCCTAGAAAATGACGTAGTGGAGGCAGGAACCATACACAGTTTTAAGACGAGGTTTGATAAAGCTCATGGAGCGGGGAGAGAGAGGGCCTAGTAGCAACCGGTGAAGAGGCGGGGCCAGGAGCTAGGACTCGACCCCTGTAACCACAAATAGGTGAGTACAAATAGGTGAGTACACACACACATACACACACACACACATACACACACACACACACACACACACACACACACACACACACACACACACACACACATATACACACACACACATACACACACACACACACACACACACACACACACACACACACACACACACACACACACACACACACACACACACACACACACACACACACACACACACACACACACACACACACACACACATACACAGGGGCCCAGAGAGAGAATAAAAATGAAATGTCACAGACAGAAATGTTTTCCGAAGATGGAGAGGCTGAGGAACTGATATGAGAGACAGCAAGGGGAAATGGTGATGGAAGACAAAGATAAATGGAGGAAAAAGTAATGGGAGGAAGAAAAAGGGAGGTTTTTGATGATCTATGGCCTCAAGGAGGCTGAAGGAGGCCGAGGAAGCAGAAGAGAAAATCGAGTAGAGGAGATTGGGCAGGTGGCAAATTTTTAGGGGACAGGAAGGTTCCCTGAGAGCAAAGAACCCCCAATTAAAGTGACCTTCTGATCCAATATTCCAATATAGCTCGGAAGAAGAGCCTGCCAGTGCTGCTACAGTCCTGTATACGTGGACTGGGACAGAACTACCAAGGAAGGGTACCGCTGAGAAAATACATGCATGGAGTAGAGCAGCAGACCAGGAACCATGAGTAGGGAACTTCTAGCCTAAAGAATCTTCTTCAGAAACAATCTCAATCCCCTTCCAAGTCGGTTCGACTCTGTTCCACACTCCTCCCTTCCCACAACACTCCAGAACTACCAATAACACCAGCCCTCACAACTCACTAATTCTCCCCCCCCCCCGAAACTCTCCCCCGTCCCTGACAACATCTCTGGTAGTGATGCACACAGTAACCCAGACACTGTCTCTCCCACACCTGTTAGGTGAACAACTTGTAGAGAGATTAGAAAACAAAAATCATTGTATGGTTAGGGAAGGTAGGCTCAGAGTGTGATATAAAAATCACATGGACAATCAGACAAGAGAGAATAGCTGAAGGAGCTGCAGATATTGTAGCTATCACAGAGACGAAGTCGAGCTACTTAATATCAGATTCCATATTTACAAGTGGATATTAAAGGATAAGGGAAGACAGAAAGTACAGGAAAGGCAGAGGAATGAAACTGCTAATCATAAATCAATGGAGCTTTGAAGAGGCGAGAGGGATAAAGCCAAGAGACACACGACTTTATAACGGGGAACTCAGATTAGTAGTCGCAGTGATATACAATACCCTACTTAACCTAACATGTAATTCGTTGGCAATTTGCTTATTTATATTATAAATTCATATTTTAAATTTCTTCATGATTGGCTATGCATGTTTCTTGATTTCTTCTTCCTCATTACCGGAGTGCAACATTTAAGAATTTTTATTGAGGAAACGTTTCTCCAATCAGTGGCTTCTTCAGTCTAATACAGAGAAGAACAGTGGAAGATGAGGAGGATTTTGAAGTAATCAGTTCCTTAATCTGGAGTCGATGTGTTCAGTCCATCAATCTTGAGGAATGCACTGCACACGCTCAGAGACATGCCTTATATACTTCTATAGGTGAGCTGAAGCAAGAGGCTAAGTCAACAATGAAAAAAAAATCTCTAGTGTATGTCATACCTATAGGCTATGTAATGGTTGAAGAATTCCCTGTAACAAGTTCCCAAGATGTTGCTGTGTCAGACAGGTTGAGGGACTGATTACCTCAAACTGCTCGTCATCTGAATCGTCAAAATATGCATTAAAATTACATTTTAGCTGATTTTAAGCAATAGAATATAAAATTTTTTTTTTATTATCACACCGGCCGATTCCCACCAAGGCAGGGTGGCCCGAAAAAGAAAAACTTTCACCATCATTCACTCCATCACTGTCTTGCCAGAAGGGTGCTTTACACTACAGTTTTTAAACTGCAACATTAACACCCCTCCTTCAGAGTGCAGGCACTGTACTTCCCATCTCCAGGACTCAAGTCCGGCCTGCCGGTTTCCCTGAATCCCTTCATAAATGTTACTTTGCTCACACTCCAACAGCACGTCAAGTATTAAAAACCATTTGTCTCCATTCACTCCTATCAAACACGCTCACGCATGCCTGCTGGAAGTCCAAGCCCCTCGCACACAAAACCTCCTTTACCCCCTCCCTCCAACCCTTCCTAGGCCGACCCCTACCCCGCCTTCCTTCCACTACAGACTGATACACTCTTGAAGTCATTCTGTTTCGCTCCATTCTCTCTACATGTCCGAACCACCTCAACAACCCTTCCTCAGCCCTCTGGACAACAGTTTTGGTAATCCCGCACCTCCTCCTAACTTCCAAACTACGAATTCTCTGCATTATATTCACACCACACATTGCCCTCAGACATGACATCTCCACTGCCTCCAGCCTTCTCCTCGCTGCAACATTCATCACCCACGCTTCACACCCATATAAGAGCGTTGGTAAAACTATACTCTCATACATTCCCCTCTTTGCCTCCAAGGACAAAGTTCTTTGTCTCCACAGACTCCTAAGTGCACCACTCACTCTTTTTCCCTCATCAATTCTATGATTCACCTCATCTTTCATAGACCCATCCGCTGACACGTCCACTCCCAAATATCTGAATACGTTCACCTCCTCCATACTCTCTCCCTCCAATCTGATATTCAATCTTTCATCACCTAATCTTTTTGTTATCCTCATAACCTTACTCTTTCCTGTATTCACCTTTAATTTTCTTCTTTTGCACACCCTACCAAATTCATCCACCAATCTCTGCAACTTCTCTTCAGAATCTCCCAAGAGCACAGTGTCATCAGCAAAGAGCAGCTGTGACAACTCCCACTTTGTGTGTGATTCTTTATCTTTTAACTCCACGCCTCTTGCCAAGACCCTCGCATTTACTTCTCTTACAACCCCATCTATAAATATATTAAACAACCACGGTGACATCACACATCCTTGTCTAAGGCCTACTTTTACTGGGAAAAAATTTCCCTCTTTCCTACATACTCTAACTTGAGCCTCACTATCCTCGTAAAAACTCTTCACTGCTTTCAGTAACCTACCTCCTACACCATACACTTGCAACATCTGCCACATTGCCCCCCTATCCACCCTGTCATACGCCTTTTCCAAATCCATAAATGCCACAAAGACCTCTTTAGCCTTATCTAAATACTGTTCACTTATATGTTTCACTGTAAACACCTGGTCCACACACCCCCTACCTTTCCTAAAGCCTCCTTGTTCATCTGCTATCCTATTCTCCGTCTTACTCTTAATTCTTTCAATTATAACTCTACCATACACTTTACCAGGTACACTCAACAGACTTATCCCCCTATAATTTTTGCACTCTCTTTTATCCCCTTTGCCTTTATACAAAGGAACTATGCATGCTCTCTGCCAATCCCTAGGTACCTTACCCTCTTCCATACATTTATTAAATAATTGCACCAACCACTCCAAAACTATATCCCCACCTGCTTTTAACATTTCTATCTTTATCCCATCAATCCCGGCTGCCTTACCCCCTTTCATTTTACCTACTGCCTCACGAACTTCCCCCACACTCACAACTGGCTCTTCCTCACTCCTACAAGATGTTATTCCTCCTTGCCCTATACACGAAATCACAGCTTCCCTATCTTCATCAACATTTAACAATTCCTCAAAATATTCCTTCCATCTTCCCAATACCTCTAACTCTCCATTTAATAACTCTCCTCTCCTATTTTTAACTGACAAATCCATTTGTTCTCTAGGCTTTCTTAACTTGTTAATCTCACTCCAAAACTTTTTCTTATTTTCAACAAAATTTGTTGATAACATCTCACCCACTCTCTCATTTGCTCTCTTTTTACATTGCTTCACCACTCTCTTAACTTCTCTCTTTTTCTCCATATACTCTTCCCTCCTTGCATCACTTCTACTTTGTAAAAACTTCTCATATGCTAACTTTTTCTCCCTTACTACTCTCTTTACATCATCATTCCACCAATCGCTCCTCTTCCCTCCTGCACCCACTTTCCTGTAACCACAAACTTCTGCTGAACACTCTAACACTACATTTTTAAACCTACCCCATACCTCTTCGACCCCATTGCCTATGCTCTCATTAGCCCATCTATCCTCCAATAGCTGTTTATATCTTACCCTAACTGCCTCCTCTTTTAGTTTATAAACCTTCACCTCTCTCTTCCCTGATGCTTCTATTCTCCTTGTATCCCATCTACCTTTTACTCTCAGTGTAGCTACAACTAGAAAGTGATCTGATATATCTGTGGCCCCTCTATAAACATGTACATCCTGAAGTCTACTCAACAGTCTTTTATCTACCAATACATAATCCAACAAACTACTGTCATTTCGCCCTACATCATATCGTGTATACTTATTTATCCTCTTTTTCTTAAAATATGTATTACCTATAACTAAACCCCTTTCTATACAAAGTTCAATCAAAGGGCTCCCATTATCATTTACACCTGGCACCCCAAACTTACCTACCACACCCTCTCTAAAAGTTTCTCCTACTTTAGCATTCAAGTCCCCTACCACAATTACTCTCTCACTTGGTTCAAAGGCTCCTATACATTCACTTAACATCTCCCAAAATCTCTCTCTCTCCTCTGCATTCCTCTCTTCTCCAGGTGCATACACGCTTATTATGACCCACTTCTCGCATCCAACCTTTACTTTAATCCACATAATTCTTGAATTTACACATTCATATTCTCTTTTCTCCTTCCATAACTGATCATTTAACATTACTGCTACCCCTTCCTTTGCTCTAACTCTCTCAGATACTCCAGATTTAATCCCATTTATTTCCCCCCACTGAAACTCTCCTACCCCCTTCAGCTTTGTTTCGCTTAGGGCCAGGACATCCAACTTCTTTTCATTCATAACATCAGCAATCATCTGTTTCTTGTCATCCGCACTACATCCACGCACATTTAAGCAACCCAGTTTTATAAAGTTTTTCTTCTTCTCTTTTTTAGTAATTGTATACAGGAGAAGGGGTTACTAGCCCATTGCTCCCGGCATTTTAGTCGCCTCATACGACACGCATGGCTTACGGAGGAAAGATTCTTTTCCACTTCCCCATGGACAATAGAAGAAATAAAAAAGAACAAGAGCTATTTAGAAAAAGGAGAAAAACCTAGATGTATGTATATATATATATGCATGTGCGTGTCTGTGAAGTGTGACCAAAGTGTAAGTAGGAGTAGCAAGATATCCCTGTTATCTTAGCGTGTTTATGAGACAGAAAAAGAAACCAGCAATCCTACCATCATGCAAAACAGTTACAGGTTTTTGTTTCACAGTCATCTGGCAGGACGGTAGTACTTCCCTGGGCGGTTGCTGTCTACCAACCTACTACATGTTTCAGTACTTTTCATCAAGATAAAGCTGTTTTTTAAACCACCAACAACAACAACATCAACTGCAGCAGCCGCAATAACAACAACATCAACAACAACAACAACAGCAGCAGTAACCACAACAGCAACACCATTAACAACAATAACACGCCACCAAAATCCACCACGAACACCAATAACAACAGCAACAACAACACAACAATGATGACAACAACGACAAATGGAAATTGTCACAGTTTACCAAACCTAAAAAATTATTAATTGAGGAGTCTATCATGGCGTCTGTCCCATATGTGCCGACACATGACGATCCAATATGGTGCGGCCAATAAATTTTCGCTCCACTCGCAGACAAAATATTTTAATTCACTACGACTTCTGCCGAGCGCGTGATACGGAGCAAATTCTACCTCTCTTGTTTTTTCCAGACTAATTGGTTGCAGCTGCACGAATTTATTCCAGGTTTCACTTGGCGTCCCCGTGCGTGTAGCCTCATATAAACTGCAATGGGCGGTGTTTGCCACTGTGTTGGAGCAGTTAGCTAGGGGAGAAAGAGGCCGCTTGGTCAAGTATTGGTTAGTAAGGAGACATGGAGTGTGGAGGTAGTGTTGGGCTGGATAGGGAGAGAGCTGAAAACTGAGGGAGAAACCTCCAGAGTGAGGGAGAGGACTGAATTGCTAAATAAGGCCTGGATAGTAAGGAAGAAGACTCAGTTGTCTAGGAGACTGTTGTACAGTGAGGAAGAGAGCTGGATAATGAGTGAGAGAGACAAATAGTGAGGGAAAGGGGGATATAGAGTTGGATATGGATTGAGAGGGAGAGGATTGAACGGGAAGAGCGAGGAATGGATAGCGAGTTTCATAAACGTCCTAGATTGTACAGGAAGTACTTGATAGTTAGGAAGTGACACTTAGTGAAGTTAACCCCGAGAAATATAGTAAAGTGTAGCAAATAGAATAGATATGTGAGTAACGTCAGTTGAGTGAGATGAATACAGAAATATACCAGGGGAAGAACAGATAATAAAATACGAAGTGAGAGTAAGGATGGAAGACTATAGGATGTTGTAAGGCAGTGTAGGATGTTGTAAAGCATAGTGTAGGATGTAGTAAAAGACAGTGTAGGATGTAGTAAAGGACAGTGTAGGATGTAGTAAAAGACAGTGTAGGATGTAGTAAAGGACAGTGTAGGATGTAGTAAAGGACAGTGTAGGATGTAGTAAAGCAGAGTGCAGGATGTTGTAAAGCAGAGTGTAGGATGTAGCAAAGGACAGTGTAGGATGTTGTAAAGCAGAGTGTAGGATGTAGTAAAGGACAGTGAAGGATGTTGTAAAGCAGAGTGTAGGATGTAGCAAAGGACAGTGTAGGATGTAGTAAAGCAGAGTGTAGGATGTTGTAAAGCAGAGTGTAGGATGTAGCAAAGGACAGTGTAGGATGTTGTAAAGCAGAGTGTAGGATGTAGTAAAGGACAGTGTAGGATGTTGTAAAGCAGAGTGTAGGATGTAGCAAAGGACAGTGTAGGATGTAGTAAAGCAGAGTGTAGGATGTAGTAAAGGACAGTGTAGGATGTAGCAAAGGACAGTGTAGGATCTAGTAAAGCAGAGTGTAGGATGTAGCAAAGGACAATGCAGGATGTAGCAAAGGACAGTGTAGGATGTAGCAAAGGACAGTGTAGGATGTAGTAAAGCAGAGTGTAGGATGTAGCAAAGGACAGTGTAGGATGTAGCAAAGGACAGTGTAGGATGTAGCGAAGGACAGTGTAGGATGTAGCAAAGGACAGTGTAGGATGTAGCAAAGGACAGTGTAGGATGTAGTAAATGACAGTGTAGGATGTAGTAAAGGACAGTGTAGGATGTAGCAAAGGACAGTGTAGGATGTAGTGAAGGACAGTGTAGGATGTAGCAAAGGACAGTGTAGGATGTAGCAAAGGACAGTGTAGGATGTAGCAAAGGACAGTGTAGGATGTAGCAAATGACAGTGTAGGATGTAGTAAAAGACAGTGTAGGATGTAGCAAAGGACAGTGTAGGATGTAGCAAAGGACAGTGTAGGATGTAGTAAAGAAGAGTGTAAGATGTAGCAAAGAACAGTGTAGGATGTAGCAAAAGACAGTGTAGGATGTAGCAAAGGACAGTGTAGGATGTAGTAAATGACAGTGTAGGATGTAGTAAAGGTCAGTGTAGGATGTAGCAAAGGACAGTGTAGGATGTAGTGAAGGACAGTGTAGAATCAGTGAAGGGCAGCGTAGGATGTAGCAAAGGACAGTGTAGGATGAAGGAAAGGACAGTGTATGATGTAGCAAAGGACAGTGTAGAATGTAGTGAAGGACAGTGTAGGATGTAGTGAAGGACAGTGTAGGATGTAGCAAAGGACAGTGTAGGATGTAGTGAAGGACAGTGTAGGATGCAGTAAAGGACAATGTAGGATGTAGTAAAGGACAGTGTAGGATGTAGCGAAGAACAGTGTAGGATGTAGCAAAGGACAGTGTAGGATGTAGCAAAGGACAGTGTAGGATGTAGTAAATGACAGTGTAGGATGTAGTAAAGGACAGTGTAGGATGTAGCAAAGGACAGTGTAGGATGTAGTGAAGGACAGTGTAGGATGTAGCAAAGGACAGTGTAGGATGTAGCAAAGGACAGTGTAGGATGCAGCAAAGGACAGTGTATGATGTAGCAAAGGACAGTGTAGGATGTAGTAAAGGACAGTGTAGGATGTAGCAAAGGACAGTATAGGATGTAGCAAAGGACAGTGTAGGATGTAGTAAAGAAGAGTGTAGGATGTAGCAAAGAACAGTGTAGGATGTAGCAAAAGACAGTGTAGGATGTAGCAAAGGACAGTGTAGGATGTAGTAAATGACAGTGTAGGATGTAGTAAAGGTCAGTGTAGGATGTAGCAAAGGACAGTGTAGGATGTAGTGAAGGACAGTGTAGAATCAGTGAAGGGCAGCGTAGGATGTAGCAAAGGACAGTGTAGGATGAAGGAAAGGACAGTGTATGATGTAGCAAAGGACAGTGTAGAATGTAGTGAAGGACAGTGTAGGATGTAGTGAAGGACAGTGTAGGATGTAGCAAAGGACAGTGTAGGATGTAGTGAAGGACAGTGTAGGATGCAGTAAAGGACAATGTAGGATGTAGTAAAGGACAGTGTAGGATGTAGCGAAGAACAGTGTAGGATGTAGCAAAGGACAGTGTAGGATGTAGCAAAGGACAGTGTAGGATGTAGTAAATGACAGTGTAGGATGTAGTAAAGGACAGTGTAGGATGTAGCAAAGGACAGTGTAGGATGTAGTGAAGGACAGTGTAGGATGTAGCAAAGGACAGTGTAGGATGTAGCAAAGGACAGTGTAGGATGCAGCAAAGGACAGTGTATGATGTAGCAAAG
This sequence comes from Cherax quadricarinatus, assembly GCF_038502225.1. NCBI lineage: Eukaryota > Metazoa > Arthropoda > Malacostraca > Decapoda > Parastacidae > Cherax > Cherax quadricarinatus. The sequence continues at coordinate 11,087,843 of NC_091311.1, read as the reverse complement.
GACAGTGTAGGATGTAGTAAAGGACAGTGTAGGATGTAGCAAAGGACAGTATAGGATGTAGCAAAGGACAGTGTAGGATGAAGTAAAGAAGAGTGTAGGATGTAGCAAAGAACAGTGTAGGATGTAGCAAAAGACAGTGTAGGATGTAGCAAAGGACAGTGTAGGATGTAGTAAATGACAGTGTAGGATGTAGTAAAGGTCAGTGTAGGATGTAGCAAAGGACAGTGTAGGATGTAGTGAAGGACAGTGTAGAATGTAGTGAAGGGCAGTGTAGGATGTAGCAAAGGACAGTGTAGAATGTAGTGATGGACTGTGTAGGATGTAGTGAAGGACAGTGTAGGATGTAGCAAAATACAGTGCAGGATGTAGTAAAGGACAGTGTAGGATGTAGCAAAGGAGAGTGTAGGATGTAGTGAAGGACAGTGTAGGATGTAGCAAAGGACAGTGTAGGATGTAGTGAGGGACAGTGTAGAATGTAGTGAAGGACAGTGTAGGATGTAGCAAAGGACAATGTAGGATGTAGTGATGGACAGTGTAGGATCTAGCAAACGACATTGTAGGATGTAGTGAAGGACAGTGTAGGATGTAGTGAAGGACAGTGTAGGATGTAGCAAAGGACAGTGTAGGATGTAGTGAAGGACAGTGTAGGATGCAGTAAAGGACAATGTAGGATGTAGTAAAGGACAGTTTAGGATGTAGTGAAGGACAGTGTAGTATGTAGTGAAAGTCAATGTAGGATGTAGCAAAGGACAGTGTAGGATGTAGCAAAGGGCAGTGCAGGATGTAGTAAAGGACAGTGTAGGATGTAGTAAAGGCCAGTGTAGGATGTAGCAAAGTGCAGTGTAGGATGTAGTGAAGGGCAGTGTAGGATGCAGCAAAGGACAGTGTAGGATGTAGTAAAGGACAGTGTAGGATGTAGCAAAGGACAGTGTAGGATGTAGCAAAGGACAGTGTAGGATGTAGTAAAGAAGAGTGTAAGATGTAGCAAAGAACAGTGTAGGATGTAGCAAAAGACAGTGTAGGATGTAGCAAAGGACAGTGTAGGATGTAGTAAATGACAGTGTAGGATGTAGTAAAGGTCAGTGTAGGATGTAGCAAAGGACAGTGTAGGATGTAGTGAAGGACAGTGTAGAATCAGTGAAGGGCAGCGTAGGATGTAGCAAAGGACAGTGTAGGATGAAGGAAAGGACAGTGTAGAATGTAGTGAAGGACAGTGTAGGATGTAGTGAAGGACAGTGTAGGATGTAGCAAAGGACAGTGTAGGATGTAGTGAAGGACAGTGTAGGATGCAGTAAAGGACAATGTAGGATGTAGTAAAGGACAGTGTAGGATGTAGCGAAGAACAGTGTAGGATGTAGCAAAGGACAGTGTAGGATGTAGCAAAGGACAGTGTAGGATGTAGTAAATGACAGTGTAGGATGTAGTAAAGGACAGTGTAGGATGTAGCAAAGGACAGTGAAGGATGTAGTGAAGGACAGTGTAGGATGTAGCAAAGGACAGTGTAGGATGTAGCAAAGGACAGTGTAGATTGCAGCAAAGGACAGTGTATGATGTAGCAAAGGACAGTGTAGGATGTAGTAAAGGACAGTGTAGGATGTAGCAAAGGACAGTATAGGATGTAGCAAAGGACAGTGTAGTATGTAGTAAAGAAGAGTGTAGGATGTAGCAAAGAACAGTGTAGGATGTAGCAAAAGACAGTGTAGGATGTAGCAAAGGACAGTGTAGGATGTAGTAAATGACAGTGTAGGATGTAGTAAAGGTCAGTGTAGGATGTAGCAAAGGACAGTGTAGGATGTAGTGAAGGACAGTGTAGAATGTAGTGAAGGGCAGTGTAGGATGTAGCAAAGGACAGTGTAGGATGAAGGAAAGGACAGTGTATGATGTAGCAAAGGACAGTGTAGAATGTAGTGATGGACTGTGTAGGATGTAGTGAAGGACAGTGTAGGATGTAGCAAAATACAGTGTAGGATGTAGTAAAGGACAGTGTAGGATGTAGCAAAGGAGAGTGTAGGATGTAGTGAAGGACAGTGTAGGATGTAGCAAAGGACAGTGTAGGATGTAGTGAGGGACAGTGTAGAATGTAGTGAAGGACAGTGTAGGATGTAGCAAAGGACAATGTAGGATGTAGTGATGGACAGTGTAGGATCTAGCAAACGACATTGTAGGATGTAGTGAAGGACAGTGTAGGATGTAGTGAAGGACAGTGTAGGATGTAGCAAAGGACAGTGTAGGATGTAGTGAAGGACAGTGTAGGATGCAGTAAAGGACAATGTAGGATGTAGTAAAGGACAGTTTAGGATGTAGTGAAGGACAGTGTAGTATGTAGTGAAAGTCAATGTAGGATGTAGCAAAGGACAGTGTAGGATGTAGCAAAGGACAGTGCAGGATGTAGTAAAGGACAGTGTAGGATGTAGTAAAGGCCAGTGTAGGATGTAGCAAAGTGCAGTGTAGGATGTAGTGAAGGGCAGTGTAGGATGCAGCAAAGGACAGTGTAGGATGTAGTAAAGGACAGTGTAGGATGTAGTGAAGGACAGTGTAGGATGTAGTGAAGGACAGTGTAGGATGTAATAAAGGACAGTGTAGGATGCAGTGAAGGACAGTGTAGGATGTAGTAAAGGCCAGTGTAGGATGTAGCAAAGGACAGTGTAGAATGTAGTGAAGGACAGTGTAGGATGCAGCAAAGGACAGTGTAGGATGTAGTAAAGGACAGTGTAGGATGTAGTGAAGGACACTGTAGTATGTAGTGAAGGACAGTGTAGGATGTAGCAAAGGACAGTGTAGGATGTAGCAAAGGACAGTGTAGGATGTAGTAATGGACAGTGTAGGATGTAGAAAAGGACAGTGTAGGATGTAGTGAGGGACAGTGTAGAATGTAGTGAAGGACAGTGCAGGATGTAGCAAAGGACAGTGTAGGATGTAGTGAAGGACAGTGTAGGATGTAGTGAAGGACAGTGTAGGATGTAGTGAAGGACAGTGTAGGATGTAGCAAAGAACAGTGTAGGACGTAGTGAAGGACAGTGTAGGATGCAGTAAAGGACAGCGTAGGATGTAGTAAAGGACAGTGTAGGATGTAGTGAAGGACAGTGTAGGATGTAGTGAAGGACAGTGTAGGATGTAGTGAAGGACAGTGTAGGATGTAGTGAAGGACAGTGTAGGATGCAGCAAAGGACAGTGTAGGATGTAGTAAAGGACAGTGTAGGATGTAGTGAAGGACAGTGTAGGATGCAGCAAAGGACAGTGTAGGATGTAGTAAAGGACAGTGTAGGATGTAGTGAAGGACAGTGTAGGATGTAGTGAAGGACAGTGTAGGATGTAGCAAAGGACAGTGTAGGACGTAGTGAAGGACAGTGTAGGATGCAGTAAAGGACAGCGTAGGATGTAGTAAAGGACAGTGTAGGATGTAGTGAAGGACAGTGTAGGATGTAGTGAAGGACAGTGTAGGATGTAGCAAAGGACAGTGTAGGATGTAGTGAAGGACAATGTAGGATGCAGCAAAGGACAGTGTAGGATGTAGTTAGGGACAGTGTAGGATGTAGTGAAGGACAGTGTAGGATGTAGTGAAGGACAGTGTAGGATGTAATAAAGGACAGTGTAGGATGTAGTAAAGGACAGTGTAAATATGTAGTGAAGGACAGTGTAGGATGTAGTGAAGGACAGTGTAGTATGTAGTGAAGGACAGTGTAGGATGTAGCAAAGGACAGTGTAGGATGTAGCAAAGGACAGTGTAGGATGTAGTAATGGACAGTGTAGGATGTAGAAAAGGACAGTGTAGGATGTAGCAAAGGACAGTGTAGGATGTAGTAATGGACAGTGTAGGATGTAGCAAAGGACAGTGTAGGATGTAGTAATGGACAGTGTAGGATGTAGTAAAGGACAGTGTAGGATGTAATAAAGGGCAGTGTAGGATATAGTGAAGGACACTGTAGGATGTAGTGAAGGACAGTGTAGGATGTAGTAAAGGACAGTGTAGGATGTAGAAAAGGACAGTGTAGGATGTAGTGAATGACAGTGTAGGATGTAGTGAAGGACAGTGTAGGATGTAATAAAGGACAGTGTAGGATATAGTGAAGGACAGTGTAGGATGTAGTGAAGGACAGTGTAGGATGTAGTGAAGGACAGTGTAGGATGTAGTGAAGGACATTGTAGGATGTAATAAAGGACAGTGTAGGATATAGTGAAGGACAGTGTAGGATGTAGTGAAGGACAGTGTAGGATGTAGTGAAGGACATTGTAGGATGCAGTAAAAAAGAGTGTAGGAAGTGGTAGAGCGGTGAATGTGTTGATGGAATGTAAAGGTTTCCTAGCCTAGTTATTCTCCATGGGTTGAGCAATAGCTCTTGAACCACACCTTTGTAATTGAAGAATTTGACGTTTCGATCATCCGTTCTTTGAGCTGCTCTCCACTGCAACCCTTCCTAACTTATTTGTTTACTGTTCTCATATTAACATTCTGGTTCCTATTTAGCTCACCTGAATGTCTTATCTCCTGATATATAACCTCGTTATCTTTCCACTAATCCCAGTTAGTAGACCCCTTAACTTTGTCATTGTTTCTAGGTATATTGCAATGTTTGTTTCTAGGTATATTGCAATGTTTGTTTCTAGGTATATTGCAATGTTTGTTTCTAGGTATATTGCAACATTTGTTTCTAGGTATATTGCAATGTTCTTTCTAGGTATATTGAAACATTTGTTTCTAGGTATATTGCAATGTTTGTTTCTAGTAAAGGACAGTGTAGGATGTAGCGAAGAACAGTGTAGGATGTAGCAAAGGACAGTGTAGGATGTAGCAAAGGACAGTGTAGGATGTAGTAAATGACAGTGTAGGATGTAGTAAAGGACAGTGTAGGATGTAGCAAAGGACAGTGTAGGATGTAGTGAAGGACAGTGTAGGATGTAGCAAAGGACAGTGTAGGATGTAGCAAAGGACAGTGTAGGATGCAGCAAAGGACAGTGTATGATGTAGCAAAGGACAGTGTAGGATGTAGTAAAGGACAGTGTAGGATGTAGCAAAGGACAGTATAGGATGTAGCAAAGGACAGTGTAGGATGTAGTAAAGAAGAGTGTAGGATGTAGCAAAGAACAGTGTAGGATGTAGCAAAAGACAGTGTAGGATGTAGCAAAGGACAGTGTAGGATGTAGTAAATGACAGTGTAGGATGTAGTAAAGGTCAGTGTAGGATGTAGCAAAGGACAGTGTAGGATGTAGTGAAGGACAGTGTAGAATGTAGTGAAGGGCAGTGTAGGATGTAGCAAAGGACAGTGTAGAATGTAGTGATGGACTGTGTAGGATGTAGTGAAGGACAGTGTAGGATGTAGCAAAATACAGTGCAGGATGTAGTAAAGGACAGTGTAGGATGTAGCAAAGGAGAGTGTAGGATGTAGTGAAGGACAGTGTAGGATGTAGCAAAGGACAGTGTAGGATGTAGTGAGGGACAGTGTAGAATGTAGTGAAGGACAGTGTAGGATGTAGCAAAGGACAATGTAGGATGTAGTGATGGACAGTGTAGGATCTAGCAAACGACATTGTAGGATGTAGTGAAGGACAGTGTAGGATGTAGTGAAGGACAGTGTAGGATGTAGCAAAGGACAGTGTAGGATGTAGTGAAGGACAGTGTAGGATGCAGTAAAGGACAATGTAGGATGTAGTAAAGGACAGTTTAGGATGTAGTGAAGGACAGTGTAGTATGTAGTGAAAGTCAATGTAGGATGTAGCAAAGGACAGTGTAGGATGTAGCAAAGGGCAGTGCAGGATGTAGTAAAGGACAGTGTAGGATGTAGTAAAGGCCAGTGTAGGATGTAGCAAAGTGCAGTGTAGGATGTAGTGAAGGGCAGTGTAGGATGCAGCAAAGGACAGTGTAGGATGTAGTAAAGGACAGTGTAGGATGTAGCAAAGGACAGTGTAGGATGTAGCAAAGGACAGTGTAGGATGTAGTAAAGAAGAGTGTAAGATGTAGCAAAGAACAGTGTAGGATGTAGCAAAAGACAGTGTAGGATGTAGCAAAGGACAGTGTAGGATGTAGTAAATGACAGTGTAGGATGTAGTAAAGGTCAGTGTAGGATGTAGCAAAGGACAGTGTAGGATGTAGTGAAGGACAGTGTAGAATCAGTGAAGGGCAGCGTAGGATGTAGCAAAGGACAGTGTAGGATGAAGGAAAGGACAGTGTATGATGTAGCAAAGGACAGTGTAGAATGTAGTGAAGGACAGTGTAGGATGTAGTGAAGGACAGTGTAGGATGTAGCAAAGGACAGTGTAGGATGTAGTGAAGGACAGTGTAGGATGCAGTAAAGGACAATGTAGGATGTAGTAAAGGACAGTGTAGGATGTAGCGAAGAACAGTGTAGGATGTAGCAAAGGACAGTGTAGGATGTAGCAAAGGACAGTGTAGGATGTAGTAAATGACAGTGTAGGATGTAGTAAAGGACAGTGTAGGATGTAGCAAAGGACAGTGTAGGATGTAGTGAAGGACAGTGTAGGATGTAGCAAAGGACAGTGTAGGATGTAGCAAAGGACAGTGTAGATTGCAGCAAAGGACAGTGTATGATGTAGCAAAGGACAGTGTAGGATGTAGTAAAGGACAGTGTAGGATGTAGCAAAGGACAGTATAGGATGTAGCAAAGGACAGTGTAGGATGTAGTAAAGAAGAGTGTAGGATGTAGCAAAGAACAGTGTAGGATGTAGCAAAAGACAGTGTAGGATGTAGCAAAGGACAGTGTAGGATGTAGTAAATGACAGTGTAGGATGTAGTAAAGGTCAGTGTAGGATGTAGCAAAGGACAGTGTAGGATGTAGTGAAGGACAGTGTAGAATGTAGTGAAGGGCAGTGTAGGATGTAGCAAAGGACAGTGTAGGATGAAGGAAAGGACAGTGTATGATGTAGCAAAGGACAGTGTAGAATGTAGTGATGGACTGTGTAGGATGTAGTGAAGGACAGTGTAGGATGTAGCAAAATACAGTGTAGGATGTAGTAAAGGACAGTGTAGGATGTAGCAAAGGAGAGTGTAGGATGTAGTGAAGGACAGTGTAGGATGTAGCAAAGGACAGTGTAGGATGTAGTGAGGGACAGTGTAGAATGTAGTGAAGGACAGTGTAGGATGTAGCAAAGGACAATGTAGGATGTAGTGATGGACAGTGTAGGATCTAGCAAACGACATTGTAGGATGTAGTGAAGGACAGTGTAGGATGTAGTGAAGGACAGTGTAGGATGTAGCAAAGGACAGTGTAGGATGTAGTGAAGGACAGTGTAGGATGCAGTAAAGGACAATGTAGGATGTAGTAAAGGACAGTTTAGGATGTAGTGAAGGACAGTGTAGTATGTAGTGAAAGTCAATGTAGGATGTAGCAAAGGACAGTGTAGGATGTAGCAAAGGACAGTGCAGGATGTAGTAAAGGACAGTGTAGGATGTAGTAAAGGCCAGTGTAGGATGTAGCAAAGTGCAGTGTAGGATGTAGTGAAGGGCAGTGTAGGATGCAGCAAAGGACAGTGTAGGATGTAGTAAAGGACAGTGTAGGATGTAGTGAAGGACAGTGTAGGATGTAGTGAAGGACAGTGTAGGATGTAATAAAGGACAGTGTAGGATGCAGTGAAGGACAGTGTAGGATGTAGTAAAGGCCAGTGTAGGATGTAGCAAAGGACAGTGTAGAATGTAGTGAAGGACAGTGTAGGATGCAGCAAAGGACAGTGTAGGATGTAGTAAAGGACAGTGTAGGATGTAGTGAAGGACAGTGTAGTATGTAGTGAAGGACAGTGTAGGATGTAGCAAAGGACAGTGTAGGATGTAGCAAAGGACAGTGTAGGATGTAGTAATGGACAGTGTAGGATGTAGAAAAGGACAGTGTAGGATGTAGTGAGGGACAGTGTAGAATGTAGTGAAGGACAGTGCAGGATGTAGCAAAGGACAGTGTAGGATGTAGTGAAGGACAGTGTAGGATGTAGTGAAGGACAGTGTAGGATGTAGTGAAGGACAGTGTAGGATGTAGCAAAGAACAGTGTAGGACGTAGTGAAGGACAGTGTAGGATGCAGTAAAGGACAGCGTAGGATGTAGTAAAGGACAGTGTAGGATGTAGTGAAGGACAGTGTAGGATGTAGTGAAGGACAGTGTAGGATGTAGAAAAGGACAGTGTAGGATGTAGTGAAGGACAGTGTAGGATGCAGCAAAGGACAGTGTAGGATGTAGTAAAGGACAGTGTAGGATGTAGTGAAGGACAGTGTAGGATGCAGCAAAGGACAGTGTAGGATGTAGTAAAGGACAGTGTAGGATGTAGTGAAGGACAGTGTAGGATGTAGCAAAGGACAGTGTAGGACGTAGTGAAGGACAGTGTAGGATGCAGTAAAGGACAGCGTAGGATGTAGTAAAGGACAGTGTAGGATGTAGTGAAGGACAGTGTAGGATGTAGTGAAGGACAGTGTAGGATGTAGCAAAGGACAGTGTAGGATGTAGTGAAGGACAATGTAGGATGCAGCAAAGGACAGTGTAGGATGTAGTGAGGGACAGTGTAGGATGTAGTGAAGGACAGTGTAGGATGTAGTGAAGGACAGTGTAGGATGTAATAAAGGACAGTGTAGGATGTAGTAAAGGACAGTGTAAATATGTAGTGAAGGACAGTGTAGGATGTAGTGAAGGACAGTGTAGTATGTAGTGAAGGACAGTGTAGGATGTAGAAAAGGACAGTGTAGGATGTAGCAAAGGACAGTGTAGGATGTAGTAATGGACAGTGTAGGATGTAGAAAAGGACAGTGTAGGATGTAGCAAAGGACAGTGTAGGATGTAGTAATGGACAGTGTAGGATGTAGCAAAGGACAGTGTAGGATGTAGTAATGGACAGTGTAGGATGTAGTAAAGGACAGTGTAGGATGTAATAAAGGGCAGTGTAGGATATAGTGAAGGACACTGTAGGATGTAGTGAAGGACAGTGTAGGATGTAGTAAAGGACAGTGTAGGATGTAGAAAAGGACAGTGTAGGATGTAGTGAATGACAGTGTAGGATGTAGTGAAGGACAGTGTAGGATGTAATAAAGGACAGTGTAGGATATAGTGAAGGACAGTGTAGGATGTAGTGAAGGACAGTGTAGGATGTAGTGAAGGACAGTGTAGGATGTAGTGAAGGACATTGTAGGATGTAATAAAGGACAGTGTAGGATATAGTGAAGGACAGTGTAGGATGTAGTGAAGGACAGTGTAGGATGTAGTGAAGGACATTGTAGGATGCAGTAAAAAAGAGTGTAGGAAGTGGTAGAGCGGTGAATGTGTTGATGGAATGTAAAGGTTTCCTCGCCTAGTTATTCTCCATGGGTTGAGCACTAGCTCTTGAACCACACCTTTGTAGTTGAAGAATTTGACGTTTCGATCATCCGTTCTTTGAGCTGCTCTCCACTGCAACCCTTCCTAACTTATTTGTTTACTGTTCTCATATTAACATTCTGGTTCCTATTTAGCTCACCTGAATGTCTTATCTCCTGATATATAACCTCGTTATCTTTCCACTAATCCCAGTTAGTAGACCCCTTAACTTTGTCATTGTTTCTAGGTATATTGCAATGTTTGTTTCTAGGTATATTGCAATGTTTGTTTCTAGGTATATTGCAATGTTTGTTTCTAGGTATATTGCAACATTTGTTTCTAGGTATATTGCAATGTTCTTTCTAGGTATATTGAAACATTTGTTTCTAGGTATATTGCAATGTTTGTTTCTAGGTATATTGCAACATTTGTTTCTAGGTATATTGCAACATTTGTTTCTAGGTATATTGGAATGTTTTTCTAGGTATATTGCAATGTTTGTTTCTAGGTATATTGCAACATTTGTTTCTAGGTATATTGCAACATTTGTTTCTAGGTATATTGCAATGTTTTTCTAGGTATATTGCAATGTTTTTTCTAGGTATATTGCAACATTTGTTTCTAGGTATATTGCAATGTTTTTCTAGGTATATTGTAATGTTTGTTTCTAGGTATATTGCAACATTTGTTTCTAGGTATATTGCAATGATTGTTTCTAGGTATATTGCAATGTTTATTTCTAGGTATATTGTAATGTTTTTCTAGGTATATTGTAATGTTTGTTTCTAGGTATATTGCAACATTTGTTTCTAGGTATATTGCAATGTTTGTTTCTAGGTATATTGCAATGTTTGTTTCTAGGTATATTGCAATGTTTGTTTCTAGGTATATTGCAACATTTGTTTCTAGGTATATAGCAATGTTTGTTTCTAGGTACACTGCAATGTTTGTTTCTAGGTATATTGCAATGTTTGTTTCTAGGTATATTGCAACATTTGTTTCTAGGTATATTGCAATGTTTGTTTCTAGGTATATTGCAATGTTTGTTTCTAGGTATATTGCAATGTTTTTCTAGGTATATTGTAATGTTTGTTTCTAGGTATATTGCAACATTTGTTTCTAGGTATATTGCAATGTTTGTTTCTAGGTATATTACAATGTTTGTTTCTAGGTATATTGCAATGTTTGTTTCTAGGTATATTGCAGCATTTGTTTCTAGGTATATTGCAATGTTTGTTTCTAGGTATATTGCAATGTTTGTTTCTAGGTATATTGCAATGTTTGTTTCTAGGTATATTGCAATGTTTGTTTCTACGTATATTGCAATGTTTGTTTCTAGGTATATTGCAATGTTTGTTTCTAGGTATATTGCAATGTTTGTTTCTAGGTATATTGCAATGTTTGTTCCTAGGTATATTGCAATGTTTGTTTCTAGGTATATTGCAATGTTTGTTCCTAGGTATATTGCAATGTTTGTTTCTAGGTATATTGCAACATTTGTTTCTAGGTATATTGCAATGTTTGTTTCTAGGTATATTGCAACATTTGTTTCTAGGTATATTGCAATGTTTGTTTCTAGGTATATTGCAATGTTTGTTTCTAGGTATATTGCAATGTTTGTTTCTAGGTATATTGCAATGTTTGTTTCTAGGTATATTGCAATGTTTGTTTCTAGGTATATTGCAATGTTTGTTTCTAGGTATATTGCAATGTTTGTTTCTAGGTATATTGCAATGTTTGTTTCTAGGTATATTGCAATGTTTGTTTCTAGGTATATTGCAATGTTTGTTTCTAGGTATATTGCAATGTTTGTTTCTAGGTATATTGCAATGTTTGTTTCTAGGTATATTGCAGTATAAGATTTAGCTTTCTTAATTAAATCAGCCTGATTTTTAGTTCGTGTTAACTTCTGGGAGAACATTGTAGAAAGTTTTTGAACATTCTCACCCCGCAAAGGAGGTTCCTGGGCGCCCATGACGGGCTCTTGGTCCGAGGAATTATTCCTGACCTCATCTTCCTTAAATGGAACCTGAATACCTCTGGGTCCCCCAGGCGCTGTGCGGTCCCTCCGGGTTTATCACTTCCTCCAGAATTGTAATCAAAATCAGTTGAGAAGAAAAACCGGTTTGCAACATTTGCAGTATCTTTCCTGACGAATATAGCTGCCCAACTATATTGTTGACAACACTTTTCTTTGTTTATTTTCAAAGAAAGATGGAAATAACAGTGTATCGTTGCTTATTAACGCCTTGATTAGACTTGGCAAATATACGTGGTCGGTAAATTATGTATCAAAATAAGTGAAATATAGCAAGAGGTGTCAAGATATAGGATGGGGTTTGAACTCGTGACGGGTGAATACTAAAATTCTCACAGCCCATGGGCTCACCTACCATAGGTCTAAGCCCAACCCGGTCCGTGATTTGTTATTACAGTTTCGTGAGTGCAAAATTTTTAATAAATGCAGGTTAGGGATGTTCTTTGTTCGTTAAATCCTTCATATAATCCTCAGCAGTCCTAATATTATTTACTCTGGTTCTTCCCATACAAAATGCGTCATTTATCAGGAAATCTCACAATCCAAAAGTATAGTAAACTGCTTACGCACTAAATATTTGCATTTATCTAGGCTTATTCCTGGTTAGCAAAGCTTATTCCTTTGGTTATCGATGCTTATTCCTTTGGTAGCCCTGAAAATGGGTTGGGCAAATATTTTGTTAGTGGGTTTAGGTTTGAGGAGGACTTGCCTAGTATGGGCCAATAGACTTGCTGCAGTGTTCCTTTCATCTTATGTTCTTATTTTACACAAATTTTCTGCCGTGTCTTTCAATATAATTCTGGGAGAGATGTGTTCCTTAAGTATACAACACACTTGAGGAACAACACATTTGAGGCTGAGGGACTGATTACCTCTAACTCCTCCTGTTCTTCACGGTTCTCCTTTGAATGGACTGATGAAGCCACTGTGTAGCGAAACGTTTCCTCATTAAAAATACCCAAGTGTTGCACATGTGTCTAATTCATTAAAATAATAACAGTAAGTTAATAATAATAATAATAATAATAATAATAATAATAATAATAATAATAATAATAATAACGATAATAATAATAATAATAATAATAATAATAATAATAATAATAATAATAATAATAATAATAATAATAATAATAATAATAATAGCAATAATAATAATAATAATAATAATAATAATAATAATAATAATAATAATAATAATAATAATAATAATAATAATAATAATAATAATAATAATAGTAATAATAATAATAATAATAATAATAATAATAATAATAATAATAATAATAATAATAATAATAATAATAATAATAATAATAATAATAATAGCAATAATAATAATAATAATAATAATAATAATAATAATACTAATAATAATAATAATAATAATAATAATAATAATAATAATAATAATAATAATAATAATAATGATAACAATAATAGTAATAATAATAATAATAATAATAATAATAATAATAATAATAATAATAATAATAATAATAATAATAATGACACCTTCATCTTGGGGTTCTTGAATATATTAAGGCACACAAGTGGCAGCCAGACTCGTAATTCTTCGCAGAAAAGACCACAAAGTTAAGAAATTGCAAGAAAAACATGAACGAGTGTAGTGTTCGTACCCTCTGGTGTTTCTGTCTCCCTCCTTCCTCCCCTCCTTCCCTCCCTTCTCTCATGTCTACCTTCTACCCTCCCTCCCTTCCTTATCCCTCCCTTCTCTCATGTCTACCTCCTACCCTCCCTCCCTTCTCTCATGTCTACTTCCTACCCTCCCTCCCTCCCTTCTCCCCCCTTCCCTCCCTTCTCTCATGTCTACTTCCTACCCTCCCTCCCTCCCTTCTCCCTCTTTCCCTTCCTCCTCCATCCCACCGGCTCACTCCAACGTCCCTCCGCCCTTCTCTTATTCTCTTACTCCTACCTTCCGTCTCTTCTCTCTGTTTCTCTTTGTCTCCCTTCCTGATTCCTATTATCCATCTTCATCCCTCCAGTTCTCATCAACTATCCTTCACTCTAACTTTCCGTCTCCCTTCTAGCCTCCACTTCATTCCCCCTTCTTCTTACTATCTTCCACTTCCTCCCCTACCTCCTATTCTCTGCACTTCTCATTCCCATACTCTCACTCTCGTTTTCACTCCTATTCTCCCGTCTCTCCTTCCCTTCCCTCAGCTCTCTCTCTCTCTCTCTCACCCTCACTCTCCTTACTGTAGTTGATACTGAGAGGAGAGAGTCCTGGCCTCACACAGCCGTGATCCTCACGGACCGTTGACCTCTGAAGGGAAACTTTAGCTGCTTTGGAAATACTTCAGAAATTACTGAGCTGAAGTTTTCTTTTTTCTTTTCTGTTCTTTTCTTTCTCTTCAAGACTTTGTTCCTTGTAGGAGCTTGATCCTCGGTTGTTGGCAAGAGTTCCAAGACAGTTTAGGAGCAGAGGAGGGAGAGAGAGAGAGAGAGAGAGAAAGAGAAAGAGAGAGAGAGAGAGAGAGAGAGAGAGGAGAGAGAGAGAGAGAGAGAGAGAGAGAGAGAGACAGAGAGAGAGAGAGAGAGAGAGATAGAAAGAGTTCTAACCTATATATTGTTGCATAGGTCAATTCACAGCTCCTGGAACCGTCTATGTATGGCTCCCACCTCTGCTACTTCACTCTTCATATTGTTAAACTTCCTGACAACTCTAAGGTTGAAGAAATACTTTCTAATATCTCTATGATTCATCTGAGTTTTCAACTTCCAGTTGTGTCCTCTTGTTCCTTTATCCCATCTCTGACAAATTCTGTCCCTGTTTTCCTTGTCAGTTTCTCTCACTATTTCGTACTTCGTTATCATATTTCTCCTATCCTTTCCGTCTTCCAGGGTCATCAAGTTAAGATCCCTTAAACTCTTCTCCGGGACTAGTCTTGGGTTCCATACTGACGTACACGGTATACAGTATCGTGAATGACTCCTTACTTAGATGTCGAAGCTCTGTTCTTAGGTTTGCCAGGCGCTTATATGCTGCAGCAGTTATTTGGTTGATGTGCACCTCAGGAGATGTCCTCGCTATGATACTTACCCATGATCCTTTTGCATGAGTGAGGTTTACAGCTTTTGGTTCCCTAGCTTCTACTCTGTCTGCGGTTTTTCTTGTCCTTCCCTAAGCTTCATAACTTTGCACTTGGTGTGATTAAAGTCCAGGAGCCATTGGTCAGACCAGGCCTGCAGCTTTTCCAGATCAATTTTAGCCTTTACTGGTTCTCGTTCACTCGTATTCTTCTCATTGGTTTCACATCGTCTAAAAATAAGGACTCATTTCTGTCATGTGATTCACGAATAAAAGACAACATCGGCCCTAGGACTGACCCTTGTGGCACCCCAATCGACACGTGCACCCATTGCTACACCTCGTCACGCGCGCCTCTGTTTGTTGGCTGGTTGACATGATCTGTCTCAACCATAAACTGTTGTAGCTTTCACTGTATCATTCCTCTGTCTACTCCATTTATGGGACTCATCTCGTTTTCATTACCCACTTGTTTTTTAATCTCACTGTCCTCTCTATTGATTATAGTTTCCTCTTGATTCTCTTTGTATCTTCCCTGATTAATTTTCTATGCCGAGATAAAGTCTCCATTCGTTCTCAGTCCTTTCAGTATCTTGAGGTCCAGATTGTGAATTCTTAGATTCTTTCTCTCAAATCTGGTAACAAAATAGTTGCACAACATTCCACTTTCTTAATACGTTTCTTACTTGATGTGAAGAGCTCTGTGCTGAGCCCATCACATGGCGAGTATTCAAGAATTTATCATACTTATGCGGTGAACAACACTTTGAATGATTAATCACTGAGGATGGAAAACCCATTCTTAAATCTGCCAATTTATTATTTAATATATCCCAGAAAGCGTATCTTTAAGTGCTTACCTGATTATTTTCGTTTAATATCTCTTTTTTTCCAAGATTTCGTTTTTATTTCATTCATAACATGAAAGGGCTTTATTCACTGCAAATGTATAGTAGATCGGTAAGGTTCATGCAACGGTCAGCGTGTGTGTGTGTGTGTCGTACTGCGCCCTTGCGATAGGTCTGCCCTCTCCGAAGGGCTGTAAAAGGTACACCATTTGACATAAATGCTCAGAGTGCCCCCGCCATAGCGTTGTAAACGGGTCAGGACCCGTCCTGGCAAACCTACGTGAACGGTCAGCAGGTGCAGCCACCCTGTGATCAAAGTTACATAACTCATCTTGAAATTCTTAGACTGGATCAGATAACTTTCAGACACATGTATATATATGCACACATATATATACATGTACAGTCATACATACTCAAAGGTATTCATACTTACATGTAAACATATATGCAAATGCATTCATACTAATATGCATACACGGGCAGAAACATACATAGACTCTATATTTACATCTGCGCTAGTATAAATGTGCACGTACACATATATACAGACCCATGCGCACATGTATACTTAAGCTTACGTATACATGAGCATAATGATTATGGAAGACTGACATCAAAAATTTACAAGAAATCCACCAAGAAAGGCGACGTCATTGGCATCTGTTCACACCACGTTATCAGAACCAAGCGGGAAGTCATTGATTTCTTCGTTAGGGCCCACAAGACCTCCATCTTACACGTTCTTGAGGAGGATCACTTCGAATATTTCAGACATGTCTCTAAAAAGTTACATTTTTCACCACTTTTCAATTCTGAGTGTAGAAGGAGCACTCTCCACATCAGAGATACAGAGATAACAATGACAACACACACATGGAAGATCTTCCAGATACATAGATTCTAAATATAACAAAATTTTATACTGTATTACTACATCAACAAATTTGTTGCAAGCAAACAAAACTTGGTGGTTACTATCCTGGCCCTCTGATACATCAGCCTCTCACAAGAACTAAACAGAGATTTATTTAACGTGATTCAGCAGGAATTAAACGTTCTCTCAATAAGTGGTAACCAACTCTTCTCTAGCAGCCATATTTAAGTAGTAACCAGGGTCTGATTAATCCATTACCAGCCATCTTTACAAAACCGGTGCCAGTGAGTATATAATCCCTTATGGGGGATCTGGAAAGGTAAACAGCCCCGAGGCAGGTAGGACACTGGACCAACGTGTTGTGAAAACAGAAACGCCTGCATTGTTTACAAACCTAGCCTAACCTAACCTAACCTAACCTAATCTAACCTAACCTAACCTAACCTAACCTATCCTAACCTAGTCTATTCTAACCTAACCTGCTTAACAAAAGAGATCAGGTATACCTTTAAAAATGTGTACTTATCATTATTGGTTATTTAGTGTTAATGGGAGAACCAAAGGAGAAAAGTATTCACATAGGTTAATTTATTAAAAAATATTCGGAAAATAAGTTTAATAAGAAAATTATCTGAGTATTATTTTCTACAACTTATTAAAAACACAACATAATATAGATAACTGTCTTGTGCAATACGTGACCGTTAGTTACATACATGACCTTACATTCCAAGGCTCATTCTTCAAGTCGTTCGTGGGCCACCACCCAGGTACCCCAGACGTAGTACTTACCAACAGAGACTGCGACTTGTTCCACTGCAGAGTCTCCCCAGGCGGCAACGTCGGGTCAGATCACATCCCCGTAGTAATCAAGGTCCAGTCCGTTCCGAACACCCACCTTCCTCTAACCCAACCTGAAGACACTAGGATTTGACCCCTTCAGGGCCTTCTTAGGAAACGACCAAACTATCTCTCTCGAAGACCATCCCTCCATTGCAATAGGCGGGGTAGTTAACTCCCTCCATGCCAGAATCAATGAGGCCACACAAGCCTGCTGCTCACTAACAACGTCCAAGCTCTACCAACAATACAAACCAACCAGGGAAATCAAGGACAGAATGAATAACTACCAATCTGAGTGCAGCAGACACTTCCTCACAGGGGAACCCACCCGGGAAGTTCTACAAAGAATGAGAAGAGAGCTAACGCCCTAATAACCCAACACAAAAGAGATCTTTGGGATTATCTGGTGCACCAAGTAAATAAGTATAAACGCCACCCAGACCAATTCTAGAACAAGATCCGTAGACGCCTAGGGGCCAACCACACTCCCACTCAACACCTCACTCACTCCTTCACTGACGAAGACGGTGAGGAAGTGACTACCCTGTTGGATGACCCACAAGACCAAGCCAAGCTGATGGGCGAAGTATGGGAGAACATTCTCTCACACAATGACAGCAGAAGATTTAGCAATGATCACTACCAGTGGGTGAACCAATGGTGTGACGAGAACCTGGAAGTCTTCCATCCTATACCATCAATTGACACATCTCTCGAGAACGAACACCCTCTAACCAGACCAATTACGCTCAGGAAAGTGTCCCAAGTCATTGATCGACTGAGAAACACAGCTCCAGGCCCATCAGACATAACAGCAAAACAACTAAAGTACCTTCCTCGCAACTGCAAGATGTCATTGGTGAATATCTACAATGCCACCGTGGCATCTGGTCACTTCTCAAGACGGCTAAGATGGTCTTCATCGCCAAACCCAAGGACAACCGCAACCCCGAGAACTACAGGCCCATCTCCCTACTCGCAGTCACGGGGAAAGTCTTCGAAAGAATAATCTCTAACAGGCTGAATTACTACATGGAGTTCGACCACTTATTCTCCGAAAGGGTGTTCGGCGTCAGGTCTCGCCGCAGCACACAGCATGCCATAAATATCATCTTCGATGTCGTGGCCAGCCTGAAGACGCAAGGGAACCTGGCCCTGATCGCCACCAGAGACGCACACAAGGCCTTCGACAGCCTGTGGCACGATGGTCTCATTTTCAAACTCGTAGACCTCTCTGATCATAAGTGGACCTTCCTCAGGCTCATCTACAACTTCTTAACAGGAAGAAGAATCATTCCCACCTTCCACGGCGCGGAAGCAACTCCCTTCACGCCGACAGCAGGAGTACCCCAAGGCTCTTGCCTCAGCCCTATACTCTTCAAAATAACAAAAAAAAGTCACAATACCATGACTGGAACGATACACAAATAACCCGCACATAGAAGAGAGGAGCTTACGACGACGTTTCGGTCCGATTTGGACCATTTACAAAGTCACACTAACGAGATGTGGAGCAGGACAGGTATATATAGGCAGGAAGAGGTAGTGGTGGTAGTAGTAGTAGTAGTAGTAGTAGTAGTAGTAGTAGTAGTAGTAGTAGTAGTAGTAGTAGTAGTAGGAGTAGTAGTAGTGGTAGTGGGGAATTAAGGAGGAGGAGGAGCCAGTCAGATACAAAGAAAGGGGAGCACTGCAAGGGAGCTAGGTGCCCACAGAGGGAGAGCAAGAACACAGAGGTGGGGGGAGGGGAAGTAATGAAATAGATAATGAAGGAACAGAAACACAAGACAGAAGAAAGAAAGACAACTATGTGCAGGTTATTTGTGTACTATACTCTTCAACATATACGTCAACGACCTCCCCCAACCTGAACACAATGACACCATCATCACCCAGTTTGAAGACGATGTCATCCATGTAGTCTCCTCTACCCCCCCCCCCCCGGTGCAAATAAACATAGGAGAGCAATAGAGAAAATGAATGAAGAACTAAGGAGAACAGCCAGGTGAGAGAAGAAATGGAGAATCACGACCAACCCAGACAAAGTCCTCATCAGCACCATCGGATGCTTACCATCAACCATAGAAGACAAAGGGAGCATCTCCATCAGGGGCACCTGAACTGCTATTAAGGTTTTTTTTGTCGAGGGAAGTTCTCCTTGTGGATGAAGCGTCGAACTCTTTGTTGGAGGGTCATTCTTTGGGATCTGTGAGGTGGGGGTGCTAATGGTGTAGTCGGTCGTGTTCGATGGTTTGGGTGGGTTCTCTCTGTCAGGTACATAGAGTTCCTGCATGTCACATAATTGTCTCTTCATTAGTTTATCTAGCCTGACGTTGATTGCAGTGATTCTCTGTTGTATGTGTAGGTCTTCGGTCCTGATTCTGTCTCTGAGTCTGGTGCCAGTAATAAAGCAGAGGGCTCTGTTTTGGACTCTTTGGAGTTTTAATATGTTGGTTTTGGTTGTCAGCGACATGGGTACACAAGGGTATTCTAGCAGAGGTATGATCATCATCTTGTACAGGTGTAGTTAGATATGGGAAGGGGCTGCTTTGAATCGATAAAGTTGGCCAAGGCGGGCTTTCGCTAGGTTTGCTTTTTTGGTTATGTGGGATGTAGAGTTGAGTAATCTGCCGTTCTCGTATCCTAGGATCTTGTTTGGATTCTTAAGCGACCTCCCCGAAGAAGAAGAATGGATACCACCAGAACTATTCTACGTCCAGTAACATGAACTAACGCTCCCCATTTCTGGGTGACCCACTTCTATCAATCAACACCTCACAACTAACCTTGTAACACCTACAATAATCCTCTAGCAGGACACCACCTCACTCACGGCTCAGCCAGCCAACTCCAGGTGAGCAATCAGCCTCCAACAAATGACCTGCAACTACCACCTGCAGCCTTACCACCAACCTCTTGCGAAAAAAAAGGAATTGCAAACAGTATGCATCCTTCCAATTCGGTGGCACACTGGTATACAGACAATATAACAGTGTGCAGTTGATGGGCAGGAGGTATACCTCTCTCATAAAGTCAACCTCTCTATGAATTGTGATGAATTACACAGCATACACACACACGTGTTTAAACTGCACCAAAGTGGATAGGCCACTTACTTTTAAACCCCCACCTCCCCCTCCACCCTCCCAAACATTTCCAACATTAATAACAAAAAAAGGCACAATACCGTGACTGGAACGATACACAAATAACCCGCAAGAAGAGAGGAGCTTACGACGACGTTTCGGTCCGACTTGGGCCATTTGTAAATGGTCCAAGTCGGACCGAAATGTCATCGTAAGCTCCTCTCTTCTATGTGCGGGTTATTTGTGTATATTTCTAACATTCCATTCTCACCCACCCTTCTTCCTCCCCGATCTTACCAAAGCTCTGGTAAGAACCTGGTTACCTCGTTACTTCGTTACATGACCGTTAGTCACCTGACCGTTAGTTACACATAACGGAACATATTTTGTATTTTTCCCATTTTCATAAGAAAAATATCACTTTGGCAAATGAAAATCTATTATTGCAAAAATACGCGGTAGCCAAACTGAAAAGGCCCCTCATATCTAATATATTTCCTTACATTGCAAATAACATCTCTATTATATTACTACAAATTCCGCAGTCTTCGGTAGTCAATTCCGAAGAAAACAATTTTCTTTTAAGCCTATAATCAAAATAGTCGATATAGTTAATTATTTAATTGCATTAATTTTTTACCACCCCACTGGCCCATATTAGGTAGGTCTTTCTCATGACTTCTCTCTCGTTAGCGTAGTGTGTCATCAGTAAAGTACCTCTCAGAGTAAGCCCTTTGTTTGCTAGTGTACAGTCAGGTACTAGTGTTATGTACCAGGTTAGAGCTCCAGGCATTATTTTTTCCTTGGTTTCTAACCTTTACTTCGATTCCATAATCGAATCCGATGTGATTATGTTTTATATTTTGTATTCACTTTGAGTCTGATTTTTCTCCATAACGAATCAGTAAGAAATTACCATCTTACCATTTGTAGCTTAAGATTTTTACCCCTAGTTCTTCCACCTTCCCTTTAATCTCCTACCTGGTCACCCCTTCCCCACTCTCACCCTGATGACGTTCTCCAGTCTAGATTTACATATAAATTATCAGTTTACTGCAGGAAGAAGAGCTGAATCCGACCCCAATCACCGTGACCTCACCAGCAGTTCGCTAATAATAAAAAAAAACTCCAGCAAAAGTAATATAAGACTCTGAGATGTGTCTTCCGTTGATGATCCAAAGTTTGGAACAGAGAGCAAACACAGGATCGGGTGGGCTGCCAGTTCTGTATAGAACCCGAGCAAATACAGGGGTGAGGACGAGAAGTTTAGCAGAATTTCAGTGCGGGTTAGTAAGTGGGCAGGTTGGTGGGGAAAGTAGGTAGGTGGGGAAGTTAGGAGGCAAAGGGAAAGAGGATAAAAGGGAAGAAAGGCGGATAAAGGGAGGGAGATAGTAATGGTGTGGAATGAGTTAAGGGAGAAGAAAATAAGGGAAGGTGGAGTCATAGTTAAAGATGCCTGGAGAACCGAGATGGTGTATGAGAAAGAGTTAAGGAAATTACAAACACTTCAGAAAATATATGGAAAGACAGGAATTCGAAAAAGGAATTTGATCACTAAAGAGTAAAACATTTGAAATTTAAGTAATGGAGTGGAAGAGATAGATAAATAGATAGATAGATAGATAGATAGATAGATAGATAGATAGATAGATAGATAGATAGATCGAGAGAGAGAGAGAGAGAGAGAGAGAGAGAGAGAGAGAGAGAGAGAGAGAGAGAGAGACTAAATGAATGACTGTAAGTTTATAAGACTGAAGGTTTTCCACTAAGAAGGACTAATTCAACAGTAGATAATAACTCACAATACTGTGGCTTCGCAGATAACTAAACAGAAGAAAAGGAACTCGGAAAAAGGCATCTAGGTTTCCTTTCTATGTATGACTTGAACAAATAATCTACATAGACGACATTAAGTTAGTTAATCAAAAGGCTCTCTCCCCATCCTCCACTCCCTCCTGCCATTTTAAACAGTATAGCTGAACACAGAAGCTAAAAGACAACTTGAGAATGAAATAGCAACAATTGCTGCTTCATAGTCAAGTAAGTAATTAAGCTTAAGTACACGTACACATAAGTACACTTGCCATACATAGCGTAAATTACCTAGGATAAACCCCAAAAAAAGTCAGGGCGACTTATTTCCACTGGGATCCTTGACAACAAAACAACAGGTAACTGAGGTCAGGTCATGACGAGCGACGAGTTAAAAAATCCATGACAAGCTTAAAGGAATTTCAACAGTCCTTGAGGGTCATATGTACGACATATGTCAGGACCATCTTGGAGTATACAGCATCAAAAAGGAACTCATTCGATAAACCATCTTAAACAACTGGAGAATGTTCCGAGGTATGCAATGAGACTTGTTCCATATATCAGGGATAATGAGTTATCAGACGCTACATTATGGGAGATATTATAGGATATGAGTAGCAGAAGAGACGTTATAACAAATTATAGTTATCATCATAACCTTTATTTTTAAAGGGATGAACCGGTAAGCCAGTAGAAGGCCTCTGTCAGATGACTGAAAGCTCCAACTGCAGGTCATTATATATCTAAGACCCGCTTCAGGAAACACTTATTCTGTTTCCTGACTAACCCTACCTAACCTAACTCGGAGGATATGACTGGGTCGACAGGTAAAGAATTGGAACACGAGGCTCCAGATGAACGTTAAAGATATTGATGATTCACAGGGATGTTAGGGAGTATTTATTTAGCCTATGGGTGAAGAAATTAGTGGTAAATTCCATCATATATAGTCTTGAGAATATTTATGAAAGGGCAAATGAAGCTTGGAAGGTGTGGAGAAAATTCTCCAGAAAGGGGGTATCTCTCAGCCCCCATCATCCCCCTGAGGGACTTGAGGGACTTAGCCCTCCCAGAAGAGGGGCTAATAGCTTCTCTTGCTTCCGTATAAATAGTTTAATGAGAAGCATATGAGGGTACCAGCGTCAACCAGCGTCATAGTCACGCCACCTCTTCTTGCAGAGCAATGTTCGTTGCAACACGAGTGAAAGAAAAACGAGAATAATGACCCTCTTTCCCTTAGCAGGAAAATTACAAGAAAACCCTGCACCACTTTACTTACAACTAGGAATATGATGAACTGTCGTCTATAGCCAGACTTGTATTAAATACTATGACGATGTTAAGCAAGAAGAGAAAGAACGCTGACTTCAGCAATTCAGGGCTAGAACGAGGACGAAGTGCGCAGGAGCTCAGATTGCTTCAAGAGATGGACGTGACACGTGTATCACTCGGGCGTCGGCCCCAGACAAAGGAACAATAGTGATCGGTGCATTTGACTTGTTCAATTGACAATCTCTGAAATTCATGGTAGAACTATTACAGTGAAGTGCAACCGGTCTTCCTGTTGTGAAATTACCACGAAACTAAAGACAAATCTTGATATGAAGTAGTGTAACAGGATGCGTGTTGCAGAACAATCCCAGTGGAGGACAGTGCAACATTCCAATAGACACTGCAGCTCATATCAAGACACCGATATCCCTCGAAAATGGTGCTGTCATCACCATAGCTCACGTTACACGAGTAAGGTGAGCTATGGAACCTAAGAAACTGCACTTTTGGGTAGACACAAGGTGAATAAGACCGTCCTAAACACGGCCGTGAGGTGTGGGCTTTTGAGCTCAACTACTTATCACTTATTCCCCAACAGCTACGGTCAGTGGGGATAACACGATTCTCATGAGAGAGGCCACCCCAGGTGCAACTGCGAGGAGGCCGAATCGACACTGGAGGTATCTTTCACTTGTCTTTAAACAGACTTAGTTGGCAACATTCCCCAGAGAAGGAATAAATCCGGGACGCAGTGTGTTTAGAGACTAGACCAGGAACTGAGACACGACCCCTACAACCACAAGTAGGTGAGTGAAATTAAGGAATGCACAAGCACACACAGACACAGACACAGACACACACACACACACACACACACACACACTCGTGGAGAAGTCACGCGGTTTGAGCTCGTGTTTTGGTGGTAATTTCTGACTGTGACATAAGGAATAGAGTGTGGGATATAGGCGTGTGCACGCATAAGAGTACATATAATC
>NC_091311.1:11056849-11059349 GCF_038502225.1 Cherax quadricarinatus | reverse complement strand
ACAGAAGGGGCTCCAGAGGGACGGAGAGGTGTGGCACATCACCAGGTACTGGACACGGTGCACACAACCGAGGAAGAAATGAAGAGGCTTCTGAGTGAGCTAGATACCTCAAAGGCAATGGGGCCAGATAACATCTCTCCATGGGTCCTGAGAGAGGGAGCAGAGGCACTATGTGTACCCTTAACAACAATATTCAATACATCTATCGAAACAGGGAGATTGCCTGAGGCATGGAAGACAGCAAATGTAGTCCCAACCTTTAAAAAAAGGAGACAGTGCACGTGTATACACCACGACATGAAGCACTAAACTACAGACCAGTGTCACTGACATGTATAGTATGCAAAGTCATGGAGAAGATTGTCAGGAGAAGAGTGGTGGAACACCTAGAAAGGAATGATCTCATCAACAGCAGCCAACATGGTTTCAGGGACAGGAAATCCTGTGTCACAAACCTACTGGAGTTCTATGACATGATAACAGCAGTAAGACAAGAGAGAGAGGGGTGGGTGGATTGCATTTTCTTGGACTGCAAGAAGGCGTTTGACACAGTACCACACAAGAGATTAGTGCAAAAACTGGTGGACCAAGCAGGGATAACAGGGAAGGCACTACAATAGATCAGGGAATATTTGTCAGGAAGACAGCAGCGAGTAATGGTACGTGGCGAGGTGTCAGAGTGGGCACCTGTGACCAGCGGGGTCCCACAGGAGTCAGTCCTAGGACCAGTGCTGTTTCTGGTATTTGTGAACGACATGACAGAAGGAATAAACTCTGAGGTGTCACTGTTTGGAGATGACGTGAAGTTGATGAGAAGAATTCATTCGATCGAAGACCAGGCAAAACTACAAAGGGATCTGGACAGGCTGCAGACCTGGTCCAGCAATTGGCTCCTGGAGTTCAATCCCACCAAGTGCAAAGTCATGAAGATTGGGGAAGGGCAAAGAAGACAGCAGACGGAGTACAGACTAGGGGGCCAGAGACTACAAACCTCACTTAAAGAAAAAGATCTTGGGGTGAGTATAACACCAGGCACATCTCCTGAAGCGCACATCAACCAAATAACTGCTGCAGCATATGGGCGCCTTGCAAACCTCAGAACAGCATTCCGACATCTTAATAAGGAGTCGTTCAGGACCCTGTACACCGTGTACGTTAGGCCCATATTGGAGTAAGCGGCACCAGTTTGGAACCCACACCTAGCCAAGCATGTAAAGAAACTAGAGAAAGTCCAAAGGTTTGCCACAAGACTAGTCCCAGAGCTAGGAGGTATGTCCTACGAGGAGAGGTTAAGGGAAATCAACCTGACGACACTGGAGGACAGGAGAGATAGGGGGCACATGATAACGACTTACAAAATGCTGAGAGGAACTGACAAGGTGGACAAAGACAGGATGTTCCAGAGACTGGACACAGCAACAAGGGGACACAGTTGGAAGCTGAAGACACAGATGAATCACTGGGATGTTAGGAAGTATTTCTTCAGCCACAGAGTAGTCAGGAAGTGGAATAGTTTGGGAAGAGATGTAGTTGAGGCAGGATCCATACATAGCTTTAAGCAGAGGTACGATAAAGCTCATGGTTCAGGGAGAGTGACCTAATGGTGACCAGTGAAGAGGCGGGTGAGTAGATGAGTACACACACACACACACACACACACACACACACACACACACACACACACACACACACACACACACACACACACACACATACACAGCAGAAAAACCAGAAATAAATATGCATGAGTAAGAGAGGCTCAACGACAAACTGAATATGACAGCATCAAAAGTCAAATCTGAGTCATGCCAGAAAGAGGAAAACAGAGAAAGTCCTAGTAAAATGGCTACAGAAGTAGGGTAGCTCACTAGGAATGATCAGAGAAGTCTGTGAGGAGCTGTACAATAGATTTAGAGAAGTATTCTCTGTAGAATTAGGAACATTGCCAGAAGGTCAAAGATAGAGAGTGCACCAACATGTTAAGGTCACACTGCACACAACAAAGGATAAGGTGAAGGAACTACTGAGTAAATTAGATACCTCGAAGACAGTGGGGCCAGACAGCTTCTCTCGATGGGTTTTATGATTGGGAGCAAAAGAACTGTGTGACCCACTAGCAGAAATCTTCAACAAGTCATTTGAAATGGTGCAGCTGCCTGATATCTGAGAAACTCGTAATTGTAGTCTCAATATTTAGAGAAATTAAGAGACAGTACAAAATTACCGGGCAGTATCACTGACACGCACAGTATGTAAGGTATTGTATACATGATATAATATCAACAAGTTGATAAGTAAGATAAATGTGCAGCATTAGAATCTTTATTAACGAAAGGTTTCGCATGCAATGCAGCCTTCATCAGGGTAATACTGAGAGATCAACTTGGTGGAAGACCAAAAAGGCGAAGTATAATCAGTCCATCACAACAGACGCAAGATAATCGGTCTTGTAGTCTAAAGCAGAAGCGTGTGGCCAGAGATTTATATAATGGTCAAGAGG
>NC_091311.1:11036849-11051849 GCF_038502225.1 Cherax quadricarinatus | reverse complement strand
AAAACTTTATACTGTTTGCTTCCCCTAACGCCCGCCGCATCGGAAAGTGGTAAGCTCAGAGAGTATTTTCATTCTCCTCCCGTGTGGACACCAGCTTCACGAGCGGTACACAAATCAATGCAACCTCGGCATCCAGTAGTTTTATTACTCGTGGGGCTGGTATCCAAACGGGTAAAAAGAATGAAATTAGTCTCCGCGTTTACTTCTCCCCGAATGTGGTGGCGTTATGGGAAACACGTCTGGTGTTAAACTGTGGTACGGGTGGGGTTAGAACCCATAGCCAATGAATCGTAAAACTTCAGGCCAGTGCGTAAACCACTGGACCAGGTGGTTATAATGTCATTTATCCAGCTAGGTATATTTATACACCATAGGGAGGTTAGCATGGGCCACCACTGTGACCACAAATGCAAGTTCCTACAGATGAATTTCCCGCCAGCTTGACCATGACGAACTCTAGCTCAGGTCCTCTCAAAGCTATCATGACTCATGTCTAGTATTCTCCCTTGATATATCTACTTGTCTGCCGTGGTTATTCAGAGGTGTAGAACAGCTAGGGTTTAGCTGTCTTCCAGCTCTGGAGTCCAGTACCTTGTTCCTTCATATGAGGGATACAAAACAATGTGTAGATTGGACTCCATGTAATTCTACATATGTCAAACTTAGAATTATACACAACTTATTTCAGTTTTTAGTTCTGGTATCTATGAACTTGATAATTGTATTGACCTCAATATTATTCAAGTTATTAAAAATATTTGTCAGGAAAATAATGTATGTGTATTATGTCCAAAAAATGGCCTTTATGTGGGAAGTTGGATTCCAGAGTCACTTTTTATAGAGGTGCTGGTGAGCCTACTGCAGTGCTCTTCAATTTTAATGTTTTTTTGATTTGAAGGCTTGAAATGCTTAACTCAGATTTCCTAAACATTCTTCTTGATCTTCTTTGGATATCAGTGACATCACCTCACGTTGTACCATATGCGAGTCACTTGCCACTTCTTCCTATTCCTCTGAAGATGTGTAAGTACGTGAAATCTCTCAGATTTTCCTTATTATTTTGTAGCGTCGTATTTTATATATTTGTAATCATGCATTTTATTGTGATTTCTTCCATAAACACCACGCATTCTTTCCGTTTGTTTTATACACAGTTTTTTAATTTTTTGTGCTTTCTTACTAATAACTCTTCTTACTTATTACTAAGCTACAATTAAATTTTCCAAAAAATTTTTACGAATGAGCAGATACTTCCGAAATTTATGTTACAAGACAAAATCAATAAAATGGCTGATACCCCATTTGATGATATCCAATTTCTTGCCCTCACATAAAAAACTAGATTTTTCGATGCTAAAAGGCAATCGGTCTCCAGCAAATATACTCCCCAAAGTACAGTTTTCAACGAACACTTCCTAAAATTTGGAATAATCCACTGATGTACCACCTTCTAGGTATCCTTCAAACTATTTTTGTAAATGTCAGCCATAATCTAAAATTTACCTTTTTAATTGCTAATAGTAAATAGACAATGTAGATAATGTTTTTTTTCTTAACTTGTCTACTAAACAGTTGGATGAAAACGCTAAAGTCGTAATAGATTTTTGATTTCGTTTCATATCAAATTATACAACAAACCATGATAAGATAGCCAAATGTATTTTGTAATTTAGAGAAAATTTCCAATATCTCACTAGATGAGATTAAACTTTGTAAGGGACTGGTTCATGGAACTTTAGTAAAACCTACAGTGACTAATTATCCTTTAAGATTCGCTAAAGCCTTTACGGAATTGAAGAACGACAAAAAAAATTGCATGTTTCTAAGCTGATAAATCTGATGTTGTAGTTATCTTGAGCAAGAAATAATTATTATAATAAATCACACTGTCGGAAGATTAACTAAGTGACGCTGATACTTATATTTTTTTAAATATAAATCCTCTTAAACAGATTAATCGTTCTTTTAACAGTGTATTAAGTCAAACCCTGGATTTGAATGATAATTTAAACAAGCAGTTCTGTTTCAGAACTGTATCTCTTCCTTATTATATGGTCTGATTAAATCATACAAAGTTGGCAGTTCTGAAAGAACAATTATAAATTCTGTAGGTTTTGTAGCTTATAAATTATGTAAATTGTGGGAACAATGTCGTTTAAAAAATAATGTTGATCTCACTGATAAACATCTAGATTATAATGTCCACTAATTTCAGAGTCATTATAGTTGTGATATTACATCGTTGTTTAGTAAAGTCCCAGTAGATGAACTGCTGGATTTCATTGTAGAAGACTTTTCGTAGGTTGAGGGAAATCTTACTGACGACGCGGGAGAACAGGAGAGATATGATAACTACATATAAAATACTGAAAGGAATTGCAAGGTGAACAAAAAGAGGATATTGAAGAGATAGAACACTGCAACAAGGGATCATAATTGGAAGTTGAAAACTCAGATGAAACACAGGGATGTTAGGAAGTATTTCTTGAGCCACAGAGTTGTCAGGAAGTGGAAAAGTCTGGGAAGTGATGTAGTGGAGGCAGGATCCTTATATAACTTTAAGAAGAGGTATGATAAGCTCATGGAGAAGGAAGAGTGACCTCTTAGCGACCAGTGATGAGGCGGGGCCAGGAGCTGCGACTCGACCCCCTGCAACCACAACTGAGTATACACACACAAACACACACTCACACACCCATAGATCACCACACACACACACACACACACACACACACACACACACACACACAAAGACAAAGACAGGGAGCACTCTAGGACAGAAAGAGAGGTTGGAAGACATTGATGGAACTAGGACATGTGCAAGGACCTTACCAGATACCTGTGGGGGCCAGGAGCAAGTGAGCAGGAAGGATAAACCAAGAAGCATAGGGGCCATAACGAGGGAAGGGACTGAAGGAAGGAACACTCCACGGGAAGGAACTAAAACACATCAGAGGATGCAATGGGAGTCACAGTGGGAGGTGGAAAGGGAGAGATCCGTGTTTGTCTATGGGCTAGACGAAGCTAAAGGGGAAACTTATGATGAAAGAAAGCAGGAGGAGAAAAAAGCGATTGAAGACATCATGAAGGTGATAGGCGAGGGGGACATGACCCAGGTGGCAAATTTTCGGAGAATTGGGTGGTTCACAAAGAAAAGGAATCGGCCTCTCAAAGTAATTTTCAAGGCAGAATCAACCCGAACCATGATCCTGCAGGAGAAAGCACGGCTGAGAGGCAAGCAGGAGTTCCGGAGTGTGTACCTCGACCGAGACAGAACACAGGACGAAAGGAAGACAATGAAAGAGAGAGTTCAAAAACGAAAGGAGAAATGGGAGGAAATGAAAAAGGAGAGCAGAATAACCCAGGATCAAATGGAAGGACAAGCGCACCCCCCAGAAACACCTGCAGAAGGACTCCAGCCACGACACCCCCAAGGCAACTGAACATTCCAAACCAACCATCACACACCGATCCCTCTGTTTCCACCCCCCGCACCACAGTTACAGTATTAGAACAGAAGTTGAAGGTTTGGTACACAAATGCAGATGGATTAACGAATAAACATGAGGAATGGCAAGAAAGAATCAATGAGAAGTCCCCAGACATCATAGCAGTTACAGAAACAAAACTCATGGAGACAATAACAGATGCAATCTTCCCACAAGGATACCAGATCATGAGGAAAGATAGAAGGGGTAGGGGGGGAGGTGGGGTTGCTCTGCTCGTAAAAAACAGATGGAAATTCGAGAAAATGGAAGGAATAGATGAGACAGGAGAAAGAGACTACATAGCAGGTACACTTCAGTCTGGGGAACACAAAGTGGTCATTGCAGTGATGTATAATCCACCACAGAACTGCAGGAGGCCAAGAGAGGAATATGAAGAGAGCAACAGAGCAATGGTGGACACACTTGCTGAGGTGGCAAGAAGAGCTCACTCCAGCAGAGCAAAGTTGCTGGTTATGGGGGATTTCAACCACAGGGTGATTGACTGGGAAAACCTGGAGCCACATGGGGGTCCCGAAACATGGAGAGCCAGGATGTTGGACGTGGTGCTGGAAAACCTCATGCACCAACATGTTAAGGACACTACCAGAGTGAGAGGGGAGGATGAACCAGCAAGATTGGACCTTGTGTTCACCCTGGGCAGCTCAGACATTGAGGATATCAAGTATGAGAGTCCCCTAGGAGCTAGCGACCACGTGGTTCTGTGCTTTGAATACATAGTAGAGCTGCAAGTGGAGAGAATAACAGGAGTAGAATGGGAAAAGCCTGACTATAAAAGAGGGGACTACATAGGGTTGAAGAACTTCATGCGGGAGGTCCAGTGGGACAGAGAACTGGCAGGAAAGCCAGTAAATGAAATGATGGAATATGTAGCAACAAAATGCAAGGAGGCAGTGGAAAGGTTCATTCCCAAGGGCAACAGTAACAACGGGAAGACCAGAACAAGCCCCTGGTTTACCCGACGGTGTAAGGAGGCAAAAACAAAGTGCAATAGAGAATGGAAAAAGTACAGAAGGCAGAGAACACACGAAAATAGGGAGATCAGTCGCAGAGCCAGGAATGAGTACGCACAGGTAAGGAGGGAGGCCCAGCGACAGTATGAAAATGACATAGCATCGAGAATCAAGACTGACCCGAAACTGTTGTATAGCCACATCAGGAGGAAGACAACAGTCAAAGACCAGGTGATCAGATTAAGGACAGAAGGTGGAGAACTCACAAGAAATGATCAGGAGGTATGTGAGGAGCTGAACAGGAGATTTAAGGAAGTTTTTACAGTAGAGACAGGAAGGGCTGTGGGAAGACAGCACAGAAGGGAACATCAAGAGGGAATATACCAACAAGTGTTGGATGACATACGAACAACTGAGGAGGAGGTGAAGAAGCTCTTAAGTGACCTTGACACCTCAAAGGCGATGGGACCGGACAACATCTCCCCATGGGTCCTTAGAGAAGGAGCAGAGATGCTGTGTGTGCCTCTAACCACAATCTTCAACACATCCCTTGAAACTGGGCAACTACCTGAGAAATGGAAGACAGCTAATGTAGTCCCCATATTTAAGAAAGGAAACAGAAACGAGGCACTAAACTACAGACCTGTGTCTCTGACATGTATTGTGTGCAAAGTCATGGAGAAGATTATCAGGAGGAGAGTGGTCGAACACCTGGAAAGGAACAAGATTATAAATGAAAACCAGCATGGGTTCATGGAAGGCAAATCTTGTATCACAAACCTCCTGGAGTTTTATGACAAGGTAACAGAAGTAAGACACGAGAGAGAGGGTTGGGTAGATTGCGTTTTCCTAGACTGCAGGAAGGCCTTTGACACAGTTCCCCACAAGAGATTAGTGCAGAAGCTGGAGGATCAGGCACACATAAAAGGAAGGGCACTGCAATGGATAAGGGAATACCTGACAGGGAGGCAGCAACGAGTCATGGTACGTGAAGAGGTATCACAGTGGGCGCCTGTTACGAGCGGGGTCCCACAGGGGTCAGTTCTAGGACCAGTGCTATTTTTGATATATGTGAACGACATGATGGAAGGAATAGACTCTGAAGTGTCCCTGTTCGCAGATGACGTGAAGTTGATGAGAAGAATTAAATCGGACGAGGATGAGGCAGGACTGCAAAGAGACCTGGAGAGGCTGGACATGTGGTCCAGTAACTGGCTCCTCGAATTCAATCCAGCCAAATGCAAAGTCATGAAGATTGGGGAGGGGCAAAGAAGACCGCAGACAGAATATAGGCTAGGTGGACAAAGACTACAGACCTCACTCAGGGAGAAAGACCTTGGGGTGACCATAACACCGAGTACATCACCGGAGGCACACATCAACCAAATAACCGCTGCAGCATACGGGCGCCTGGCAAACCTGAGAATAGCGTTCCGATACCTCAATAAGGAATCGTTCAAGACACTGTACACTGTGTATGTTAGGCCCATACTGGAGTATGCAGCACCAGTCTGGAACCCACACCTGGTCAAGCACGTCAAGAAGTTAGAGAAAGTACAAAGGTTTGCAACAAGGCTAGTCCCAGAGCTCAAGGGAATGTCGTACGAGGAAAGGTTAAGGGAAATCGGACTGACGACACTGGAGGACAGAAGGGTCAGGGGAGACATGATAACGACATACAAGATACTGCGGGGAATAGACAAGGTGGACAGAGATAGGATGTTCCAGAGAGGGGACACAGGGACAAGGGGTCACAACTGGAAGCTGAAGACTCAGACGAGTCACAGGGACGTTAGGAAGTATTTCTTCAGTCATAGAGTTGTCAGCAAGTGGAATAGCCTAGCAAGTGAAGTAGTGGAGGCAGGAACCATACATAGTTTTAAGAAGAGGTATGACAAAGCTCAGGAAGCAGAGAGAGAGAGGATCCAGTAGCGATCAGTGAAGAGGCGGGGCCAGGAGCTGAGTCTCGACCCCTGCAACCACAATTAGGTGAGTACAATTAGGTGAGTACACACATACACACGAGTCAAATGGATGTTAGGAAGTATTTTTTCAGTCACAGACTTGTTAGGAAGTTGAATAGTCTGGCAAGCGATGTAGTGGAGGCAGGAACTATACATAATTTTAAGACGAGGTATGATAAAGCTCATGGAACAGGTAGAGGGAGGACCCAGTAGCGGTCAGTGAAGAAGAGGGACCAGGAGCTGAGTTTTGGCCCCTGCAACCACAATTAGGTGAGTACACACACACATACGTACACACACACACTCGTCAGAGAGCCAGACATCACAAACAATTGTCCACGGTTCTACTCTCACAGTAAAAGGCAAATTTCAACTGTAAACTCTGACTCTAAAATATCAACTGGTGCTGAATATATTTTTTGTTGCAGTGGCTAGTCTACGTTAATATCCGGAGTGTTCTGTAGGTGTTCCCACGTGTTCACGTAGCAGATTTACTGTCTGATCACATGTTTCCATTGTTGCAAAACAACACTCTTTTTTATTTATGACAAAGAGGAATTGGCAAGTTTACCTTGAATATACCTGGAGTGTGTTTTTGGGGGTCATTGCCCCCGCGGCATTGAAAGTCAGTTCTTTGTCAGGATCAAATTATGTGTCTGGACAACCTGCTCCGCTTCACCATTTTTATTTTTTAAAATATATAATTTAAATTTTTGCATTCGTTTGAATAATAGGAAGAACATAATCATTATATACCAAAAAACCTAAAGCTCATTATTATACATTCTGCATAAAAGGGAGACAGATGTAGTGTAATGCAGTTCTTTAATAACAGCGTTTCTTCCATGTATATATATATATATATATATATATATATATATATATATATATATATATATATATATATATATATATATATATATATATATATATATACATATATATATATATATATATATATATATATATATATATATATATATATATATATATATATATATATATATATATATATATATATATATATATATATATATATGTGTGTGTGTGTATATATATATCGCAACACACGCAAGACTTTTACCAGTTTGACCGTGGTAAACTTTATCACGTGTTTGACAGGGAATCTCACAGACACACCCGTCAACATTCTGGGGGGACTGTATTAGATATGGGGAAGAATCAAATGCTATGGTTTCGTCCGAGATGTTTTAACAACAAACTTGATTTTAAAAAGGATAAAAATGTTGTAAAAAGCAAATCAATGGCTGTATGAAATATAATCGAATAAAGTTTTTATATAAAAATAAAATAGAGTATCGATCAAACCAGGATTGTAGAAAATACAATAATTTATAATACACGATATTGGTGCTGATGTGAGCAATGTAGTCATATTTTCCCCTTCACTTGACATGTCACCTTTAAATTTTGTCTAACATGTGACCGACTATAAATTTTAGCAAAAAATGTAAATGCATCTGTCAGGCTGGTAGAGTCTACATGTTAGGTCACTTCTGTGCAATATAAATCTTTTGCAGTTTTAATTCTTTTGCTGTTACCTGATAATGTGAGAAATCATGGAAGCGCTTACAGTAATAGAGGTATGGGTGTGTGTGGGAAACAAGCAGGTTGCAACACTTGGGTTGGAAACAGTAAATGTATAAAAGGCATTCAGCATGAAGTTATAAATAAAGACAATAGATCAGGTCAGCAAACAAAGGGGGACAGCAGAGGGCAGCAAGAGACTAGCTCCCTTAAGGTTTACTATACTAATAGCAGGAGTGTAAGAAATAAGATAGATGAGCTAAGATTAATTGCAAGTGCAGGAAACATAGATATTATTGCTATAACAGAGACCTGGCTTAATCTGAAAAATAGAGAGATGCCCTCTGAATGTCACATACAAGGCTATAAATTATTCCACACTGACAGGGTCAACAGGAAAGGTGGTGGAGTAGCGATGTATGTCAGAGACAATTTAAATTGTTGTGTTAGACAAGATATTAAATTAGAAGCGTCAGCCACTGAATCTGTTTGGTTACAGCTTCTCGAGGACCGAGAAAAACTAATTTTGGGTGTGATTTACAGGGCCCCAAATCTTGATAGGGAGTGCAGTAAACTTCTATGGGACGAAATTCGTAAGGCATCTACATACGAAAATGTTGTGCTAATGGGAGATTTCAACTATAGACAGATTGACTGGAGCAATTTGACAGGAAATTTAGAGTCAGGTGACTTTCTTGATACGATCCAGGATTGTTTTTTAAAACAGTTTGTGACAGAGCCAACTTGGGGTAATAACCTCCTTGACTTGGTTCTTGCCAGTAGGGAAACACTAATTAATAATCTTGAGGTTAATGATGAGCTTGGGGAAAGTGATCACAAATCACTCAGTTTTAATATATCATGGAATTCCCCTAATAATGGCAATCAAGTCTCCGTCCCTGACTTTCGCTTGGCTGATTTCATAGGACTGAAAAATTACTTAGGTGGGCTGAACTGGAATGACCTGACTAAGGGTCAGGTAGGTGGTGATGGTTGCCGATATGATGCTTTCCAGGGCATAGTTCTAGCTGCTCAGTCAAATTATGTTCCAAATAGGGAAATCAGATCAAACAAAAATGATCCTAAATGGATGAACAATAGATTAAAATATCTGATTGGTCAAAAGAGAGGCATATATAGGCAAATCAAAAGAGGAGAGGGGCAATTGAGAAATCGATATATTCAGTTAAAGAGAGAAATAAAAAAGGGAATTAGAAAAGCAAAAAGAGATTATGAGGTTAAAGTTGCAAGAGAATCGAAGACTAACCCAAAAGGATTCTTTCAGGTATACAGAAGTAAGATAAGGGACAAGATAGGCCCACTCAAAAGTTCCTCGGGTCAGCTCACTGACAGTGATAAGGAAATGTGTAGAATTTTTAACACATACTTCCTCTCAGTTTTTACACAGGAGGATACCAGCGATATTCCAGTAATGATAAATTATGTAGAACAGGACGATAATAAACTGTGCACTATTAGGGTCACAAGTGACATGGTCCTTAGGCAAATAGATAAATTAAAACCTAACAAATCCCCAGGCCCTGATGAACTGTATGCAAGGGTTCTAAAGGAATGTAAAGAGGAGCTTAGCACACCTTTGGCTAATCTTTTCAACATATCACTACAAACTGGCATGGTGCCAGATAAGTGGAAAATGGCAAATGTGATACCTATTTTCAAAACAGGTGACAGGTCCTTAGCTTCGAACTATAGACCAATAAGCCTAACCTCCATAGTGGGAAAATTTATGGAATCAATAATTGCCGAGGCAGTTCGTAGCCACCTTGAAAAGCATAAATTAATCAACGAATCTCAGCATGGTTTTACAAAGGGGCGTTCCTGCCTTACGAATTTATTCATTTTTTTCACTAAGGTATTTGAGGAGGTAGATCATGGTAATGAATATGATATTGTGTATATGGACTTCAGTAAGGCTTTTGACAGGGTCCCACATCAGAGACTATTGAGGAAAATTAAAGCACATGGAATAGGAGGAGAAATTTTTTCCTGGATAGAGGCATGGTTGACAAATAGGCAGCAGAGAGTTTGCATAAATGGGGAGAAATCAGAGTGGGGAAGCGTCACGAGCGGTGTTCCACAGGGGTCAATGTTGGGCCCCCTGCTGTTCACAATCTACATAAACGACATAGATGAGGGCATAAAGAGCGACATCGGCAAGTTTGCCGATGACACCAAAATAGGCCGTCGAATTCATTCTGACGAGGACATTCGAGCACTCCAGGAAGATTTGAATAGACTGATGCAGTGGTCGGAGAAGTGGTAGATGCAGTTTAATATAGACAAATGCAAAGTTCTAAATGTTGGACAGGACAATAACCATGCCACATATAAACTAAATAATGTAGATCTTAATATTACGGATTGCGAAAAAGATTTAGGAGTTCTGGTTAGCAGTAATCTGAAACCAAGACAACAGTGCATAAGTGTTCGCAATAAAGCTAATAGAATCCTTGGCTTCATATCAAGAAGCATAAATAATAGGAGTCCTCAGGTTGTTCTTCAACTCTATACATCCTTGGTTAGGCCTCATTTAGATTATGCTGCACAGTTTTGGTCACCGTATTACAGAATGGATATAAATTCTCTGGAAAATGTACAAAGGAGGATGACAAAGTTGATCCCATGTATCAGAAACCTTCCCTATGAGGATAGACTAAGGGCCCTGAAACTGCACTCTCTAGAAAGACGTAGAATTAGGGGGGATATGATTGAGGTGTATAAATGGAAGACAGGAATAAATAAAGGGGATGTAAATAGTGTGCTGAAAATATCTAGCCTAGACAGGACTCGCAGCAATGGTTTTAAGTTGGAAAAATTCAGATTCAGGAAGGATATAGGAAAGTACTGGTTTGGTAATAGAGTTGTGGATGAGTGGAACAAACTCCCAAATACCGTTATAGAGGCCAGAACGTTGTGTAGCTTTAAAAATAGGTTGGATAAATACATGAGTAGATGTGGGTGGGTGTGAGTTAGACCTGATAGCTTGTGCTACCAGGTCGGTTGCCGTGTTCCTCCCTTAAGTCAATGTGACCTGACCTGACTAGGTTGGGTGCATTGGCTTAAGCCGGTAGGAGACTTGGACCTGCCTTGCATGGGCCAGTAGGCCTTCTGCAGTGTTCCTTCGTTCTTATGTTCTTATGTTCTTAATACCATTTACCACCAAAATATTTATGTACACGTTAACACACACACACACACACACACACACACACACACACACACACACACACACACACACACACACACACACACACACACACACACAGACACACACACACACACACACACACACACATAT
Source organism: Cherax quadricarinatus (assembly GCF_038502225.1). Classification (NCBI taxonomy): domain Eukaryota; kingdom Metazoa; phylum Arthropoda; class Malacostraca; order Decapoda; family Parastacidae; genus Cherax; species Cherax quadricarinatus. The sequence goes on along the minus strand of NC_091311.1, from coordinate 11,040,559 downwards.
ATATATATATATATATATATATATATATATATATATATATATATATATATATATATATATATATATATATATATATATATATATATATATATATATATATATATATATATATATATATATATATATATGTGTATATAATTGTAACCACGAACATTTGTTATTTAATCAATAGCAACACTGCGACTAGCCGGGGGATCGACCCCGTGTTGTTTCACCCCGCCTCATGGTGAGCGAAAATTCACGACGCTCTATCCCACGGGACCATGCAATCCTACAAGATTCACGCGCCCAGCAGAGCTAGGTGTTATACCGTGATCCGAGGACATACGACGGTTTGGTGCATTAGAGCTAATTTCAATATATGCTTAATAATAAAAACAGCGCAGTGAGGGTAAGCGTAGAGAAGAGGGTCAATGCATGATAGATACCGAGAAATAAATCTTTTTAGAATATACACCAGACTATGGATACTTTGGTCTAGTATAAGAATATTTTACCGTCTTGGAGACGTATTATGAAGGAATTCGAGATACAGAAACCTTGTAATGATTTTCAATGACATAAACTGACGTACTAAAAACAATATAACATGCAGTAGCATACTATGACTTGAAGTAGCATATTATGACGTGCAGTATCATACTATGACTTGCGGTAGCATACCATGACAAACAGTAGCATATTATGACATGCAGTAGCATAAAAAACATGCAGTAACATACTGTGACATACAGTAGCATACTATAACATTAAGGAGCATACTATGATATGAAGTAGCATACTATGACATGAAGTAGCATACTATGCCATACAGGCATGCAGCAGCATACTATGACACGAAGTAGCGTACCATGAAGTAGCATACCATAACATGCAGTAGCATACCATAACATGCAGTAGCATACCATAAAATGCAATAGCGTAACATACCATAACATACTATAACATGCAGTAGCATACTATAACATGTAGTAGAATAATCTGACATGCAGTAGCTTACCATGACCTGCAGTAGCTTATGACATGCATTAGCATACTATGACATGCAGCAGCATACTATGACACACAGGAGCATAATATGACATGCAGTAGCATACTATGACATACAGCAGCACACCTTGACATGCAATAGCATACCATGACATGAAGTAGCATATTATGACATTCAGTAGCATACTATGACATTCGGTAGCATACTATGACATTCAGTGGTATATCACTGCAGCTTTTCATGTACAGAGAGCATACCGTGACAGTGTATGACAAACTATGATATACCAAGACATATAAAAACATACCTAGACTTTCTATGAGAAATGACGTACTATAAAATACCATGATATACTATGTCATACCATGACATGATAATGCATATCCTAACAAATTATGATATAATATTACTTATTATGGCAAATCATTTTATACTATGACTCGCAATACATACTATGTCTTTTTAACATACTGTGACATATCATGACGTAACACGACATACCATGACATAACACGACATACCATGACGTAACACGACATACCATGACATAACACGACATACCATGACATAACACGACATACTATGACGTAACACGACATACCATGACATAACACGACATACCATGACATAACACGACATACCATGACAACGCGACATACCATGACGTAACACTACATGCCATGACATAACACGACATACTATGACGTAACACGACATACCATGACATAACACGACATACTATGACGTAACACGACATACCATGACAACGCGACATACCATGACGTAACACTACATGCCATGACATAACACGACATACCATGACGTAACACGACATACCATGACATAACACGACATACTATGACGTAACACGACATACCATGACATAACACGACATACCATGACATAACACGACATACCATGACAACGCGACATACCATGACGTAACACTACATGCCATGACATAACACGACATACCATGAGGTAACACGACATACCATGACATAACATGGCTTACTTGACATTCCAGGACATACTATGACAAATTTTAACATACCGAGTTTCAGCACTGTATATCACAACATACCATGACATAACATACCGTGGCATTCCTAGACATATTGTAACATAATTGAAACTCATGGGATGCGATGCTGTAATATAGTATGTCACAGTATGTCATACTGTGACATACTATATTACAGCATTGTATCCCAGTTATAATGAAGCAAAGACAGTGTTAGGAATATAACTAGCAGTTCTTCATCATACGTGATCATTATGTATGCTATGAATATACAAGAAGGTTTTTACTTACAAAGAGCATACACGACGTCACACTTGGATAACAACGATGTCATTTACTCGAGGTAAATACATAATTCAGCCTTAAGTTCACGATTCATTAGGCCAATTTTTAACCAATTTATCTGTTTTAAAGGCTTTGTTATTTATAAATAAAGATGGGAAAGATATAGTGGATGTAGGGGAAGAAAATAGTTAAAATTAATGTAGGCACAAGATAATAGATTTTGCCCTGATGCTTCTTGTTTCTTATTTCCGAGAGTGTTGCTTCCTTGTTAATATAAGAGCTGGTTCCTCACTGTATGTATGTATGTTTGTATGTTTGTATGTATGTATGTATGTATGTGTATGTATGTATGTATGTATGTATGTATGTATGTATGTATGTATGTATGTATGTATGTATGTATGCATGTGTGTTTGTATGTATGTATGCATGTGTGTTTGTATGTATGTATGCATGTGTGTTTGTATGTATGTATGCATGTGTGTTTGTATGTATGTATGCATGTGTTTGTATGTATGTATGCATGTGTGTTTGTATGTATGTATGCATGTGTGTTTGTATGTATGTATGCATGTGTGTTTGTATGTATGTATGCATGTGTGTTTGTATGTATGTATGCATGTGTGTTTGTATGTATGTATGCATGTGTGTTTGTATGTATGTATGCATGTGTGTTTGTATGTATGTATGCATGTGTGTTTGTATGTATGTATGCATGTGTGTTTGTATGTATGTATGCATGTGTGTTTGTATGTATGTATGCATGTGTGTTTGTATGTATGTATGCATGTGTGTTTGTATGTATGTATGCATGTGTGTTTGTATGTATGTATGCATGTGTGTTTGTATGTATGTATGCATGTGTGTTTGTATGTATGTATGCATGTGTGTTTGTATGTATGTATGCATGTGTTTGTATGTATGTATGCATGTGTGTTTGTATGTATGTATGCATGTGTGTTTGTATGTATGTATGCATGTGTGTTTGTATGTATGTATGCATGTGTGTTTGTATGTATGTATGCGTGTGTGTTTGTATGTATGTATGCATGTGTGTTTGTATGTATGTATGCATGTGTGTTTGTATGTATGTATGCATGTGTGTTTGTATGTATGTATGCATGTGTGTTTGTATGTATGTATGCATGTGTGTTTGTATGTATGTATGCATGTGTGTTTGTATGTATGTATGCATGTGTGTTTGTATGTATGTATGCATGTGTGTTTGTATGTATGTATGCATGTGTGTTTGTATGTATGTATGCATGTGTGTTTGTATGTATGTATGCATGTGTGTTTGTATGTATGTATGCATGTGTGTTTGTATGTATGTATGCATGTGTGTTTGTATGTATGTATGCATGTGTGTTTGTATGTATGTATGCATGTGTGTTTGTATGTATGTATGCA
>NC_091311.1:11019349-11031849 GCF_038502225.1 Cherax quadricarinatus | reverse complement strand
GTTGCTGATCCCTGTGTTGTATAGCATATTAGTATCATCCATGTGCTTTAGATAGGAGGTCCCTTTTAGGCCTGTGACTGTTGTGTGACGTCACGGGATGCACATGTGTACGTTCGTACCTCTGCCCCGGTCTCAGTCGGCGTAGACATCCAGGCTAGGACAGGCAGAGGCTGGGTTCCATCTCCCATCATCACAGTCTGACAATATATATCGTTACCATCCAACAAGTGTGTCTACCTTCAACCCTCGATATCTCCATTTAAGAACCCCTACGATAAATGGTGGCAACGGAGGGCCTGTAATTCTGACGATTACAGAGATTTCTGGAGATAAATTTCGACCGAGCCTGCCATCTTGTGAGTAGGCCTACCGAGAAGGTTAACGCCAGCCAGCTATCTCAGCCAGTTCTCCCGCCCAAGCTCCTACCAGCTTCTACACCATTCACTGGTCAGTCTCTTTGTATTAGTGTTTATCTGCTTATTTGCATCACTCCCGAGGGGTTGACCCGAGTTTGCAAAATAAGCCAGCTTCCAGTCTGTGGTGAGGGAGCCCAGTCGAGCCTAGTCTACTCCATCCTGTTCCTGTGCCTGCCAAGCCAGCTTCCACCCCTGCTGTGCTCATCGTGTGAAGTTATCAAGCTATTCTGTGTGAAGGGTTAAGATAAGCCAGCTAGCAACTAACCCAGGTGTCTCACCCCAGTACTCAAGCAAGCCACGTGAGTAGTCTTCATCACTTGTGATTCAAGCTCCAAGCAATTCTGAGTGCTCTTTTTCATCCTTGTGGTGTTGTGGTATTTCGTGGGTGTATTTTAAGCTAGCCAGCTTAGAATATCTTCGCGGCAGTGTGGTTGTCCTCAGTGAGGCTTACGCCGTTCAACCCATAGGCCCAACCACCCACTCACCACGTGTGTTTCACCATTGCCCGGTCTTAGCCCTGTTTACCCACAAACCCAACCACTATCACTGTGTTGTGGTACTCACCCAGGCCTCTACCAGTGTTTTGGCGCACTACTAAGGGTTGTAGCACCATATTTTAAGGACCACATAGGGGGTCAAGAGCTAGAGTGTGTTTTGCTCCACCGTTGAAAGCCTCCTGTGTGTGTCTATCGTCGATGTAAGCGCAATTCTACGATCACGTGTGCACAGGACAGCAGCAAGACGACATAAACAATCCTCTACTCTCCACTACCATCTACCTCATTCTACACCAAGTCGTTACAGCGATAATTAATATTTTATTTTTCATAGAGACATTTGCGAGTGTTGAGACATTTCTTTTGTGTTCCAGTGATTTTCTTAGTGACATTCAGTGACTCTTGATTAGACTCAGTGTTTATTTGCAATAATCTTTTATCTCCTTAATTCAGTGTTAATTTTCGTGCTTTATCTTATCTCTGTTGTGTTGTGTCTTTTTATACACTTGAAGTAAGTACTTAGTGTTTTTCCTTTGTTGTGTGTGCAACATATGAGCAGTATAAAACTTGTGTTTATACTTCAGAATCACCTTGTGTTCTCAGTATTCCAGTGAAGTATTTCAGTAATTTATCAGCTTTATTCTGCATCACAACTCAGTGTTGTCTCAGTTATATATAATTTTTTTTCATCCCAGCATTTGTGTATTTTTGTTTTGTTCCCTGTGTGTTGAACATTCTTGTGTTCATATTCTTTCATTTAGCCAGTGTCTAATTTGTCTTATTTCCACAGACAATAGTGCCATTATTTTGTGCAAGCAAGATAATTATTATTATCAAAGTTTTCACACATCAAGTTTCATTGCAAGAAAATTCTAGAATTGTGTTTATGTTAATGTGTTGTGTTCTGCATCACTGTAAGTGTTCAAACTTTTTTTTTGTTCTGTGTTTTAGCACCTATTATTTTTCATGTTTCATTGAACAAATTCACCCTTAGTGCAATTTTTAAGTTCTTCTTTTAGAATAAATTGTTCTTTTGCTTGTTAAGTGTTGCTTGAGTGCAGTTAAGAGTTAAAGTGTTCATTCCTTTATATATTTCTTTTCTTGTGTGTGTAATAACTTTTATTATTGCACTTTGACTCACTTTGCAATAATTCTTGTGCAAATATTGCGTTGCCATTAAAAATTTTCTTGCAGAAATTTTATGCAGTACTTGTTGATTAGCATTTGTTATTTTGCAATATTGCAACAGTTTATTTCAGTGCAGTTTCACATGCTCTGTTCTGTGCATAATATTTTATTCTTTCTGTGCCATTTTATTTTATTCCAGTGAATTGTGTCCCAGTTTGTTTTAGCACAAGCTTTATTGAGTCCATTTTATCATTTTATTGTGTGTTTCCCTTTGCATTGAAAGTAAAGACAACTCACTGTGCCATTCATTCAATTTAAAGTAAAAGTCGAGCAAATTAGATTTGAGTAAAGTACAAGTTCTCTTGATTTTCAAAGTGTTTTTCATTCAGTTGCATATTTTTCTTGTGTGAGTTCTTTGCTTACTGTGTGACCTGTCAATTTTTAATTACTTATGCAGAATCGTTAAGCATTTTCTTCCCGTTTAAGCTTACTGTGTCATTCTTTCTATTTTTTTTGCCTTATTCCCTTCAGTAAGTTCACTGAGAAGATGTCCCAGTCACTTTTGAATGTTCACTTAATGTATCATGCCAGTCAAAGTCAATATGAATCAGTCCACAGTACCAATATTCCCTTACTGACTGAAAGACAATACCTAGACCTTGAGCAATGTGTTTGTTCTCACAGCTTGTATCTGAGATTTGTTAAAGTGCTGTGAAATGTGAAGTTCAGATTAAGTTCCTATAGATCCGTGAATTACTTATTAACGTAGCCGAGCGGTCAGGCACTAGTAACTCTGTCACTCCCATCTGTGTTCCACCTACACCTTCAGACTTGCAGGATAGTGTTCCATTTCCTCAAGTGTCCGGGGACACTCAGACTGCCTTGAGTGCACAGCCTATCCCTGCAGTGTCTGCTAGTTTGAGTAGTAGTTTCTCCGCAGGGGATGCCTTGTCAGAAAACGATTACTTGAAACTAGTAATGCCATCTCTTGTTGAAGTGACATGCTGTCTGCAGAAAGACGTCTCTGTTACAGCTAGTGCTCTCACTAGAGAGTCTGTTGTTGTTCCTAATGTTCCAGATGGTGATCCCATCCTAGTTGACAGTAATCAGTGCATTGTTAGAAGTTATTTCTCGAGTAACTTTCACATGTTAACGTTTGTAAGTGTAGTTTCTTTATAGCTGATACCTCGTGTCACTGTGTGCGACTCAGATTGAATATCAGCATTGTTGACCGTGTTCATTTATTTTCTCCTGTGCTTGCAGTTTGAGATAGTAGATTCATTCTCCCTTGCTCATATTGCGTGTTATAGCGTTAATTTTTTCAACCGGGGGGAGTCATCCACTCCACCGAGTTTGTTCATTCCTCCAGTAAGAAAGAACCGATCCCTTGTGTTCTGGTGATTCGATTCCTGCTCCAGGAAGATCTTATTCTGTCTGTGAAGCCACCAGCACCCATTAGTGACTTTGTAATGAGCCAAGAATTACTGTATCGAACTGCCGAGTTGGGTACTCCAAGTAGAAGAGTGTACCGTTTAGTAATTCCACAGTCACTAGTGAACGTAGCTCTACAGCTAGTTTATGATGCACCAGGTGTTGCACACTTTGGTATGGATCGTTCTGTGAAACAAGCCAGAATGAAATACTTTTGGCCACGTGTGGCAACTGTCATTTCCGAGTATGTTAAGAAATGTAGTGTCTGTATGCAACATAAAGGAAATGTCAATGGTCCTAATCCAATCCAAGTGTACCCAACCACTAGCGAACCGTGGGAAAGAGTTGTCCCTGACTTGTTAACCAATTTTAAATGTTCCCTCCAAGGCAACAAACATCTGTGTGTTATGGTGGACCATTTCACCAGATATTGTGAGTTAGTTCCTATTGCAGATAAGACTGCAGAGACAGTAGCTAAAGCGTTTAAAGAACACATTATCTGCAGGCATACCACCCCTAAGTCCTTAGTAACAGATAATGGAGGTGAATTCTGTAATGAGATTCTTGAAAATTTGTGTACTTTATACAAGATCTCTAAATCCACCATTGTTCCTCATCATCCTGCCAGCAATGGGTTAGCCGAAAGAACCAATAAGAAAGTACTTGATGTCCTGAGAGCCACTATCAACCCCAATAGTGAAACTTGGGATGAAGTCATACCAGATGTCCAATGTGCCATAAATTCTGCTTACAATGCTTCAATAGGTGATTCTCCACATTACGCATTGTATGGTGTAGACAAGCGTTTACCCTATGAGTTGTTATATTCCACTCCGAAACCTAATTACAACCCTGATGATTTCGTAGCAACTCGTACCAGCATGGCTCAAAGTGTTTTTAGAAGAATCCGTGAAACACTTCATAAATCAACAGCAGAATTTACTAGAGTAACTAATAGCCGTGCTAAGCCATCAAAAGTCAAAGTAGGTTCAAGAGTATTGCTGACAAATTTCAACAAAACATCCGCAATGCCTATGCTCGATCACAAGTTTGTCGGACCTTATCGAGTTGTAGAACATATCTCTGGTAATAAGTATAAGGTTAGAGAAATTAGTACTGGCAAGTACAAAGAATCGCATTTAGATCATATGAAATTAGTATGCGATGTTGATGATATTGCTACCCAGACTAATGTGACAGATGCTGAAAATCCTCTTGACTCTGTACCCTCTACCTCAAATACTCAGTCAGATAACCAACCTGAATGTCGTTACTCCTTGCGTACTCGACAGGTAATGAGAAACCCACAAGTATCTTTTGTAGATACTCGTTCAAATCTCCCTCAGTCAAGGCATGTGTTAGCCATTGCAGAGAAATTCGATCCTCCCAGAGATGATAACCATTCTGCATATGTAAACCTCACCCTCGCAGAATTGGGTTTAAATGTACATAGTCTGTATAACTAGATGTCCGAGATGAAGTAAATTGTCAACTGTTTGTTATTAACTGATTAGTTTTTTCAGAATTTTTTTTTTCGTATTCACGTTCCCTCCGTATTCTGAAAATTTGACAGTAATAGTCTGAGTGCACCAGATACCTTTGCTGTTAATTTCACCTTGTATATATATATTTATTCTTCCTCAGAATCCGTAGAGTGCATGAATACAGATCGATCGATCAATTCCATCCATATTGTACAATGATTTGTTCTCATAGTTCGTAATGCATTACGTTAAAAGTGATTACGTTAACACCCATTACGTTAAAACTCATTTTGTTAACATCCATTATGATACCATCCATTAGTTCTAAGTTATATATGAATTTGTTATTGTATAGAATCAGCCCAGAACCACCTGCCTGTTCAGCCTATAAGATAGTAGTGTATGTCGAGACGACATACGTAACATGACCGAGCTGTCAGCGTAGTTGCTGATCCCTGTGTTGTATAGCATATTAGTATCATCCATGTGCTTTAGATAGGAGATCCCTTTTAGGCCTGTGACTGTTGTGTGACGTCACGGGATGCGCATGTGTACGTTCGTACCTCTGCCCCGGTCTCAGTCGGCGTAGACATCCAGGCTAGGACAGGCAGAGGCTGAGCTCCATCTCCCATCATCACAGTCTGACAATATATATCGTTACCATCCAACAAGTGTGTCTACCTTCAACCCTCGATATCTCCATTTAAGAATTCCTACGATACAGCCACTGGTCGCCAGAATGGGTCAACACAGGTCACCAGGTCCAACCACTGGTGACCAGCACGGGTCAACACATGTCACCAGGTTCTGGTACTGGTCACAGCACAGGTCAACATGCAGGTCACCAGGTCCAGCCATTGGTCACCAGCACGGGTCAACACAGGTCAAGCCACTGGTCACCAGGTTCAGCCACTAGTCACCAGCACGGGTTAACACAGGTCACCAGGTGCAGCCACTGGTCACCAGCACGGAGGACACTGCTGCAGATAAGACGTGGAGAAAACAGAAATATGAAGAACTACGAGACGAGACAGAGGAACGTGACGAGTGTTAACTTGAGTCGTGTAAATATAGTGTTAGTGAAGTTTGGGAGGAGCAGCAGGAAGACCAGAAGAAGAAGGAAGAACACCAGTAGGAGGAGGAGAAGCAGGAGGAAAAAATGTGGCAATACTAGAGAAACGAGGAGAAAGTGAAGGTTGTAAAAGAGGGAGGAGTAGAAGGAAATGAGTAAGTAGGGATAGAAGAGAAGTAAGACCAAGAGGAAGAGAAAGCTGAAGAACAAAGATTAAAAATAAAAAGCGGAGGGTGAGGATCACCTGCATCAGAAGGAGAGAGAGAGAGAGAATGAGAGCGAGAGAGAGAGAGAGAGAGAGAGAGAGAGAGAGAGAGAGAGAGAGAGAGAGAGAGAGAGAGAGAGAGAGAGAGAGAGAGAGAGAGAGAGAGAGAGAGAGAGAGAGAGAGAGAGAGAGGGAGGGAGGGGGACGGAAGGAAGGAAGGAAGGGAGGAAGGGATGGAGAAAGGGAGAAAACATGGGATAACTGGGGAAAGGGAATGTGGAAGGCCAAAGTAAGGAGATAAAAGGACTGAGTTAGGTTTGGAGGTAAAAATTTGTAAGGAGTATAGATGGAAAGGAAGAATGAATGGAAGAATGAAGGTGGGGAGCAAAGGAGGGAGACGGGAATGTAGGGAAGTGGAAAAGGAGGGAGGTAGGGAGGGACTTGACGAGACAAGGAGAGAATAAGGGAGGCGGCAAGGAACACGGATAACTCAGAAAGTCCTTAAACTACAAACACTACCCAGGAGAATGAAAATAATCAATATATTAAATGCCCAGAATGAAATGTTATATCTCCTTACTGTGCTAAGATGACGTGAACAACTGCCAACCCAATAACAGGAAATCATATATTGAAATAGTTTTTACTGGAACAAATTAAGCCTTCACAAGACAAATATGTCAAAGAGAGACCCAGTTTTTATGATGATACTGGAACATCCCTGGTACTGTACACAAGTCTTACAAGTACAGCCTTCTGAGTGTTAATATCCTGGTCTAAATTGCACCAGAATGAGATTTCTTAATGTGTTGCTTAATTTTCCAGACTTTTATGATATTTATGAAAAAATCCTTGTAAACTGCAGTATATTGTCGATTAGAAATCTCACCGGGATTATTTTCAGAAATATTCTAAAAAATATTTTGTAGGTGAAATATGATGGTTTGTTGATAAATTAGACACATGTGCAACACTTGGGTATCTTTAATGAGGGAACGTTTCGCCACACAGTGACTTCATCAGTCCATACAAAGGAGAATGATGAAGAACAGGGAATTCTTCATTTGTCTAACCCTTGGGCATGACCTACTTCCACATTGGACAAATGTGACACCACCTACTACTGCTGCACCTCTCCTGCCTACGATATATAAGCTACTTCTTCGCACATATGCTGTATTCCTTTCAAGATTGATAGACTGACTACATCGACTCAAGGCTGAGGGACTGATTACCTCAAACTTCTCCTGTTCTTCACCATTCTCCTTTGTATGGACTGATGAAGCCACTGTGTGGCGAAACGTTTCCTCATTAACGATACCCAAGTTTTGCACATGTGTCTAATTTATCAACTTGTCGGTTCTCTGAATCATTCATCCACATGATGGTTTGTTGTTGACATGGCCCGTCATGCTGCTTATTAATTTTGAGTTCCTCTCATAATATAAATTCATAAAAATATTAATTATAACTAATCTTTATTGCCAATTAATATTCATTAGAAATATTATAGACAATACATAGATAACCAGCATATTGGAGAGAAAAGTTTACGACGACGTCTAGGTCTCTTTGTGTGGGTTGTGCATTGTTCCAGTCACGGTATTGTGCCTTATTGTTCATTATACGTAATAATATTAATTTAATGGTCATTGAACAAAATAATAACACCAGTATTTGTAGAATATTTGAATAAGCATTGACTGCATTATGCACAGGAAACATGACGCAACACGGCAAATTATGCGCTTCGTGTTTAACAGAGAAAGTCAGTTACACCTGTTCTTATACTACACAAATAACCCGCACATAGGCGTTTCGGTCCGTCTTGGACCATTTACAAAGTCTGTGTGACTTTGTAAAAGGGCCAAGTCGTATTCTTCTCTCTCTCCTATGTGCCGGTTATCTGTGTATTGTTCCAATCAGGGAATTGTGCCATTTTGTTCCTCCCTATTTTTTATACTTTCTTGTCTTGGCGCCCCTCTCTTCCTCATACAAAAAAACAGGACACATGCCGTGTATCTTTCGATCAATTCCCTTTTCTCAAATGTTAAAAAATAACACAATAAATTATCTCAAAAGTTTATATCAGTGTTTTTTCTGACACTCCGTCTCATTCGCTTCCATCACCGCTTATTTTCCCGGTTTTCACCTGCTTACTGCGTCGCTCTTATTCCTTATTTTTATATGCTTATGTAATGCTCCTTTATTGTATTATCTAATTTTAACAACAATGGTAAATATTCTCGTCATTAGTTTCACTCCCATGCCTCATTTAAGAGAATATTAACTAACAAGTGATTTTTCTCTCTCTGTCTCTCTGTCTGACTCTCTCTCTCTCTCTCTCTCTCTCTCTCTCTCTCTCCAAAATTTGCTGGTAATGATTCATACATTCTCTAGTTTCTTCACCATATTTCCTCCCTTTCTACGCCTTTATCCTCTTTCTTTTTCTTCCATATATTCTCCATCTATATTACATATATTTTACAGAAAAAAGTTTAATAAAATAACCTCTGTTTATTTACCACTTAAGTGCATCATTTCTTATCGATTATCATTATAAAATTTGTCAATTTTCATAGTTCATAGCATAAGCATCTAGTAAACAAAACAAATTCCAATTCCTAGATATAGGGTAACAAGCTGTGTGCATTTGATTTGATGTCTTTATATGCAAACTAACAATACATTCTGGATTGCAACTTTTAGATAACTGAAGATAAGATAAGATTTCGTTCGGATTTTTAACCTCGGAGAGTCAGCCACCCAGGGTAACCCAAGAAAGTCAGTACGTCATCGAGGACAGACTTATTCCCATTGGGATCCTCCCTCTTGTCCCCCTGGATGCGACCCACACCAGTCGACTAACACCCAGGTACCCACTTGCTGCTAGGTGAACAGGACAATAGGTGTTAGGAAACGCATCGAAATGTTTCTACTCCGCCGGGAATCGAACCCGTGTCCCCCGTGTGTGTGGAGCGAGAGCTTTCTATGCACAGATGATCGCCTGCACCACTAAGCCACGGAGCTCTCAGTTCAACACAAGAGATTACTTCATGCTTCACCTCAGGAACTACTCCTCGCCCGCACTACCTGATATATTGAAGAGATACTGCGTGGACGCTTTATCTGAACCTTAAGTCAGAAAGTCCAATTTGATTGACATAATAGATGTCCCTTCAAGGGAGGTTCCTTGATGCTAGTAAGAGGGGGCTCTTGGTCTAGGGAATAGGATGTGTACTCCAATTCCATGAGTTAAACCTGAATGTCTTCCGCCCCCTTCCCCCACAGGTGCTGTATAATCCCAACGAGTTTAGCGCTGCCTCATAAAATTATTAACAAAATGAGTGGCCAGATACTTGACAAATATTTGATAAATGGATGAAATAAGAACACTCACAATCTTCTCAAACTTTATTCATTAGAGCCACAATTTTCCCTACCTCAGAGTGAGGTGTCATGGCAGAAGTTCAGAAGATTATGTCAGGCATATTTTTAGTTGATCTGTTCTCTTTGTACCATCTCGAATTCATGTTTTACAATTAATATTGCCCGAGTCTTTTTCATTTCCTCAAAATGAGCACCTGTCGATGTATGCTGTTTTCACAAGCCAAAAGTTACCCTTCGTTATCTTAATTGCGCGTCCGGAGGCGTAAAGTAATTAAATTATCTAAAATCTTTGGGACTATCGTCAAAATACAACTTAACACTCAAAGCTCATACATAGAGTGAACAAAAGAAGTCCAGTCCACGTTGTCAGGGAAAACCAGCTTCATTATACATGGGTTTAAGTATCACATACCCCAGAAAGACATCAGAAAAACTTAAGTAAAGTTAGGCTTCTGAGATCAACTAACTTGAGGAACTTTGTAGCCACTTTGTTGGAGGAGTCGTCGGCGAAAGACTTAAGTTAGGCTGTAAATTTCAATATGATCAGAACCGGAGGAGTAGTTACCGACGATATGAGATCCTGTGGCAGAGTTGAGGATATGCGGGCAGGATGTGCACTCCACAGATGCTGTCCAAAGATGTAGAATAAAGATGCGGTCGAGTGAGGCGAACAGGATACCCGGATTCAATTTTAAGGCGAGTGAAGACAAGGACGTATCTTGTTATACCTATTTTCCCCATGAATTTAGGCTGAGATGTACTCTAGCGGCCAGAGACGCACTCTAGAGGCCAGAAATGTACTCTGCCGGCCAGAGGTGTACTGTTGCAATGCTGGAAAGAATGCAGCACACACATGTGTAGTAGAAATGCAATGCATAGATATCATTCTAACATATTCAGAGCTAATGCCCAAAGACACCGTCAATAGATTCCACTGCGGTAAGGAGCCAGCGAGCAACCAGTTGGCAGAGCATTGTGTTGAATGTGATATGTAATGACTGAGAGAGAGAGAGAGAGAGAGAGAGAGAGAGAGAGAGAGAGAGAGAGAGAGAGAGAGTTGGAATAAAATGAGTGGGTTTACGGAGGTGGGAAGGGTCCCTATTCTTGTCCTTTCCACTAGAAACACGGTGGAAAAAACTTAAGAACAGAGCACCCTAGGGAGAAGAAAGAAAACAAAGAAAGAAAAAGGAAAAGAGATAGAGAGAAGAGGACGACAGGATTAGGTTAAGTCACGAGTGTTCTGAAGTTGGGAGAAAGTGAAATATATATATATATATATATATATATATATATATATATATATATATATATATATATATATATATATATATATATATATATATACATATATATATATATATATATATATATATATATATATATATATATATATATATATATATATATATATATATATATATATATATATATATATGCATATGCAAAACAACCACTCTGAAAAGAATAGAGAAATTCCAAGCGCTTTCGTGACTACTCACATTATCAAGGAACTATGAAAGTGAAGCATCCAAGGAAGCTATATAAGGGGTCGGCCAGCACCTCACTATCAGATCCCACAACGGTTAAACACGTGACGCGCGGCGAGCCAACTTGGATAGGTCCTTTGCAAAACTCACCCCCAAGCTATTTATTTGTCCAGTGTATTATTAAATTCTACACAAATTCTATTAATTATAAATGGATCTAATTTATATAAACCAAAGGAAATATTCATATTATTGTCAAAACTGCTTTTTATGAAACAAGATTCAATTATATTCCTGTCGACCATGGACTTGCTTGATACTACTTTCTCAACTTTTTGAAAATCAATTGGATGGTTAAAATCTCTTACATGAATAAATAGAGCATTGGAATCTTGTCCTAACGCTATATTTATGTAGTTTTAATCTTAGTTCGAGATTTTTACCAGTTTGACCGTAATAAACTTTATCGCAAATTTTACAAGGAATCTTATAGACACATCCATCAGCATTTTGGGGGGAATTCTTAATCAAAAGTTTTTTAATGTATCAAGATTTTTGAATACAACTTTAATATTAAAAGTCTTAAGAAGAGAAGGCATATCAACCAAGTTTTCATGGTAAGGGAGAACCAACATATTTTTAGTTGAATAAGGCTGGTTGCCCGTTTTTGGATTATAAAAAGTGTTCCTAGCAACTTTAAAAGATTTATCAATTACATTTCTTGGGTATTTTAAATCATTACCTATTTCATAAATTTTGGATATTTCCTCATCTATGAACTCAGGACTACAAATTCGTAAAGCTCTCAAAAACATTGATGAGAAAACAGACAGTTTGACTCTATCTTGATGCGAGGAATAATAGTGGACATAGGAACAGTTATTTGTAGGTTTTCTGTAAATTTTAAAATTTGAATTCATTATTACCCTTAATAATTAAAACATCTAGAAAAGGCAATGAGTTATTTTCTTCAAACTCAACAGTAAAGTTTATAGAATGGGCTAAGCTATTTAATTTTCCAAGAAAATGGTGTATATCTACATTTTTGGGCATAAGACACAAAATATCATCAACATATCTGAACCATTTAGCTTAAGAATTCCCCCCAAAATGCTGATGGATGTGTCTATAAGATTCCTTGTAAAATTTGCGATAAAGTTTATTACGGTCAAACTGGTAAAAATCTCGAACTAAGATTAAAACAACATAAATATAGCATTAGAACTGGACAAGATTCCAATGCTCTATTTATTCATGTAAGAGATTTTAACCATCCAATTGATTTTCAAAAAGTTGAGAAAGTAGTATCAAGCAAGTCCATGGTCGACAGGAATATAATTAAATCTTGTTTCATAAAAAGCAGTTTTGACAATAATATGAATATTTCCTT
>NC_091311.1:11014349-11016849 GCF_038502225.1 Cherax quadricarinatus | reverse complement strand
GAGAAGGCTTACAGCTTTTCATCTCATCCCCTTCATGCATAAGCCTTACTAGAGATTTTAACAATGGAAGGAATTCGCAAGAGCAGGCGAAATATACACAAACAGTGATCTCCGGCTGAAGGAGACTCGAACCTACGAAGCTTTCTTCCTGAAGGCTGGCTGTCTTGGATCAAAGTCTAGCGCAAGCTGGACGCCAAGGTATTGGTCCAGTGTGGTGAGAATGGTATAGCACTGCGTACCTTGTTCCAAGGTTCGTAGGTTCGAGTCTTCTTCAGCCAGAGATCAGTGTATATATATATATATATATATATATATATATATATATATATATATATATATATATATATATATATATATATATATATATATATACTATTCCAAGACTTATTTACTGAGGTGTGCACCCTCTTTTGACAACCCAACACTCGACGAATATGACACACACCTGAGGTTGTCAACCCTCAAGAAGGCACTGAAACTGCCACTAGAGGATCAGCAATTTGATCAGGCAACCCTCTCAGTACGACTGGGAGGTATAGGGGTGCGCAAAGCAACGCATGTTGCCTTACCTGCTTTTCTGTCTTCGTGTTTGGCTTCCAGTGCATTAGTCAAGAAGATTGTTCCCGAACGCTTGAGAGACGTGGTAGGAGCTCAAGACCCCAGGTTTACTGAAGCAGCGATTCGGTGGGACACCCTTACAGATTCCTCCAGTAAACCAACTCCCCCCAAAGAACACAAACAGTCCCACTGGGACAAACCGATCATCGAAAAAATCGCCAACACAGTGCTCTCCAACGCCTCAAGAATGGACAAAGCTCGTCTCCTGACAGTGAAGGCACCACACTCAGGAGCTTTCCTGTTAGCTGTTCCCAATTCCTCCTTGGGCACTCGACTAGACCCACAGGCCATTCGGATTGGTGTTGCTCTTCGTCTAGCTGCCCCCATCCTCACAGAACATAGGTGTATTTGCGGCAGGGCGACAGCTGATCAATTCGGACTTCATGGTCTTGAGTGTCACACAGCAGAAGGGAAGTATACCAGGCATGAGGAGGTCAATGACATCATAAAGAGAAGCCTCGCCGCAGCCCGTTGCCCAGCTCAACGGGAACCCCAAGTGCAGAGGTCTGACGGAAGTCAAAAGCGTCCTGATGGAGCCACTGTGCTACCTTGGAAGGATGGAAAGGAGATTGCCTGGGACTACACATGTGCCGCCACATTGGCAGACACCTACTTGCCATACTTCGTAGTGGAAGTGGGTGGAGCTGCCAGCCACAGGGAGACCCAGAAGATCCGCAAATATGAAGACCTTCCCCCTTGCTATAACTTCATCCGAATAGGGTCGGAGACCCTTGGAGCATGGGGCAAGTGTGCTCTAAAGTTCCTAATAGAGCTGGGTGAAAAGCTCATCATAGAAACCAAGGACCACAGGGCGACCAGCTTCCTCTTTCAGAGACTCAGTGTTGCAATCCAGAGAGGAAATGCCTGCAGCATTCTGGGCACGCGGCGCACCGCCGGGGAGCTGGACGAAGTATTCGAGATGTAGCTCTGAGTTACCTATGTTGTTTTACTTTCTATCGTATTTTTGTGAATGTTTTGTCAATGTATTTTGTCTTTAAATAAAATATATATAAAATATATGGGGTTGTAGGAGAAAATTCTCAAACAGCTTCAGAGAGAACCTTGAGTTTTCCCTGAAGCAAGTTTATTCTTTTCTCTGAGGATGAGGGTCCCTATAACAGTTCTAGGGGTGGTACCTCCCTATATATATATATATATATATATATATATATATATATATATATATATATATATATATATATATATATATATATATATATATATATATATATATATATATATATATATATATATATATATATATATATTTTATCACACTGGCCGATTCCCACCAAGGCAGGGTGGCCCGAAAAAGAAAAACTTTCACCATCATTCACTCCATCACTGTCTTGCCAGAAGGGTGCTTTACACTACTGTTTTTAAACTGCAACATTAACACCCCTCCTTCAGAGTGCAGGCACTGTACTTCCCATCTCCAGGACTCAAGTCCGGCCTGCCGGTTTCCCTGAACCCCTTCATAAATGTTACTTTGCTCACACTCCAACAGCACGTCAAGTATTAAAAACCATTTGTCTCCATTCACTCCTATCAAACACGCTCATGCATACCTGCTGGAAGTCCAAGCCCCTCGCACACAAAACCTCCTTTACCCCCTCTCTCCAACCTTTCCTAGGCCGAACCCTACCCCGCCTTCCTTCCACTACAGACTGATACACTCTTGAAGTCATTCTGTTTCGCTCCATTCTCTCAACATGTCCGAACCACCTCAACAACCCTTCCTCAGCCCTCTGGACAACAGTTTTGGTAATCCCGCACCTCCTCCTAACTTCCAAACTACGAATTCTCTGCATTATATTCACACCACACATTGCCCTCAGACATGACATCTCCACTGCCTCCAGCCTTCTCCTCGCTGCAACAT
>NC_091311.1:10914349-11009349 GCF_038502225.1 Cherax quadricarinatus | reverse complement strand
AGAATAAAAAATATATAGGGGGTGGTAGGAGAAGAAAATATTCAAACAGCTCCGGGGAGAACCTTGAGTTTTCCCTGAGGTATGTTTATTGTTCATTGAGTATGAGGGTCCCCATTCCAGCTATAGAGGTGGTACTTCCCTATATATATATATATATATATATATATATATATATATATATATATATATATATATATATATATATATATATATATATATATATATATATATATATATATATATATATATATATATATATTTATATATCCTAGGTGGTAGAAGGTTGGTAGAGAGCAACAGGTACTACCGTCCAGCCAAAAGAGTATAAAACATAACACTGTAATTGTTTTACATGATGGTAGGAATGTTGGTGTCTGTTTTTCTGTCTCATAAACATGCAAAATTTCAGGTACGTCTTGCTACTTCTACTTACACTTAGGTCACACTACATATACATGTACAAGTATATATATACACCCTCTCTGGGCTTTCTTCTTTCTGATTAGTCCTTGTTCCTGTTTATTTCATCTTATCTCCATAGGGAAGTGGAACAGAATTCATCCTCCGTAAGCCATGCGTTTCGAAAGAGGTGATTAAAATGGTGGGATCAGGGGGATAGTAACCCCTTTTCCTGTATACATTACTAAAGTTAAAAAGAGAATCAGCGGAATATGGCCGGTTTGTTGAAAAAAGATTATATATATATATATATATATATATATATATATATATATATATATATATATATATATATATATATATATATATATATATATATATATATATATATATATATATATATATATATATATATATATATATATATATATATATATATATATATATATATATATATATATATATATATATATATATGTTTCTCCTTTTTCTAAATAGCTCTTGCTCTTTATTTCTTCTATTGTCCATGGGGAAGTGGAAAAGAATCTTTCCTCCATAACCCATGCGTGTCGTATGAGGCGACTAAAATGCCGGGAGCAATGGGCTAGTAATCATTTCTCCTGTAAACATTTGCTAAAAAAGAGAAAAACTTTATAAAACTGGGATGCATGAATGTGCGTGGATGTAGTGCGGATGGCAAGAAACAGATGATTGCTGATGTTATGAATGAAAAGAAGTTGGATGTCCTGGCCCAAGCGAAACAAAGCTGAAGGGGGTAGGGGAGTTTCGGTGGGGAGAAATAAATGGGATTAAATCTGGAGTATCTGAGAGAGTTTGAACTAAGGAATGGGTACCAATAATGTTGAAGGATCAGTTATGGAAGTAGAAAAGAGAATATGAATGTGTAAATTCAAGGATTATGTCGATTAAAGTAAAGGTTGGATGCGAAAAGTGGGTCATAATAAGCGTGTATGCACCTGGAGAAGAGAGGAATGTAGAGGAGAGAGAGAGATTTTGGGAGATGTTAAGTGAATGTATAGGAACCTTTGAACCAAGTGAGAGAGTAATTGTGGTAGGGGACCTGAATGCTAAAGTAGGAGAAACTTTTAGAGAGGGTGTAGTAGGTAAGTTTGGGGTGCCAGGTGTAAATGATAATGGGAGCCCTTTGATTGAACTTTGTATAGAAAGGGGTTTAGTTATAGGTAATACATATTTTAAGAAAAAGAGGATAAATAAGTATACAAGACATGATGTCGGGCGAAATGACAGTAGTTTGTTGGATTATGTATTGGTAGATAAAAGACTGTTGAGTACACTTCAGGATGTACATGTTCATAGAGGGGCCACAGATATATCAGATCACTTTTTTTAGTTGTAGCTACACTGAGAGTAAAAGGAAGATGGGATACAAGGAGAATAGAAGCATCAGGTAAGAGAGAGAGGTGAAGGTTTATAAACTAAAAGAGGAGGCAGTTATGGTAAGATATAAACAACTATTGGAGGACAGATGGGCTAATGAGAACATAGGCAATGGGTTCGAAGAGGTATGGGGTAGGTTTAAAAATATAGTGTTAGAGTGTTAAGCAGAAGTTTGTGGTTACAGGAAAGTGGGTGCAGGAGGGAAGAGGAGCGATTGGTGGAATGATGAGGTAAAGAGAGTAGTAAGGGAGAAAAAGTTAGCATATGAGAAGTGTTTACAAAGTATAAGTGATGCAAGGAGGGAAGAGTATATGGAGAAAAAGAGAGAGGTTAAGAGAGTGGTGAAGCAATGTAAAACGAGAGCAAATGAGAGAGTGGGTGAGATGTTATCAACAAATTTTGTTGAAAATAAGAAAATGTTTTGGAGTGAGATTAACAAGTTAAGGAAGCCTAGAGAACAAATGGATTTGTCAGTTAAAAATAGGAGAGGAGAGTTATTAAATGGAGAGTTAGAGGTATTGAGAAGATGGAGGGAATATTTTGAGGAATTGTTGAATGTTGATGAAGATAGGGAAGCTGTGATTTCGTGTATAGGGCAAGGAGGAATAACACCTTGTAGGAGTGAGGAAGAGCCACTTGTGAGTGTGGGGAAAGTTCGTGAGGCAGTAGGTAAAATGAAAGGGTGTAAGGCAGCTGGGATTGATGGGATAAAGATAGAAGTGTTAAAAGCAGTTGGGGATGTAGTTTTGGAGTGGTTGGTGCTATTATTTAATAAATGTATGGAAGAGGGTAAGGTACCTAGGGATTGGCAGAGAGCATGCATAGTTCCTTTGTATAAAGGCAAAGGGGACAAAAGAGAGTGCAAAAATTATAGGGGGATAAGTCTGTTGAGTATACCTGATAAAGGGTATGGTAGAGTTATTATTGAAAGAATTAAGAGTAAGACGGAGAATAGGATAGCAGATGAACAAGGAGGCTTTAGGAAAGGTAGGGGGTGTGTGGACCAGGTGTTTACAGTGAAACATGTAAGTGAACAGTATTTAGAAAAGGCTAAAGAGGTTTTTGTGGCATTTTTGGATTTGGAAAAGGCATATGCCAGGGTGGATAGATGGGCAATGTGGCAGATGTTGCAGATATATGGTATAGGAGGTAGGTTACTGAAAGCAGTGAAGAGTTTTTACGAGGATAGTGAGGCTCAAGTTAGAGTATGTAGGAAAGAGGGAGATTATTTCCCAGTAAAAGTAGGCCTTAGACAAGGATGTGTAATGTCACCGTGGTTGTTCAATATATTTATAGATGGAGTTGTAAGAGAAGTAAATGCGAAGGTCTTGGCAAGAGGTGTGGAATTAAAAGATAAAGAATGACACACAAAGTGGGAGTTGTCACAGTTGCTCTGTGCTGATGACACTGTGCTCTTGGGAGATTCTGAAGATAAGTTGCAGAGGTTGGTGGATGAATTTGGTAAGGTATGTAAACAAGAAGAAAATTAAAAGTGAATACAGGAAAGAGTAAGGTTATGAGGATAACAAAAAGATTAGGTGATGAAAGATTGGATATCAGATTGGAGGGAGGGAGTATGGAGGAGGTGAATGTATTCAGATATTTGGGAGTGGACGTGTCAGTGGATGGGTCTATGAAAGATGAGGTGAATTATAGAATTGATGAGGGGAAAAGGGTGAGTGGTGCACTTAGGACTCTGTGGAGACAAAGAACTTTGTCCTTGGAAGCAAAGAGGGGAATGTATGAGAGTATAGTTTTACCAACGCTCCTGTATAGATGTGAAGCATGGGTGATGAATGCTGCAGCGAGGAGAAGGCTGGAGGCAGTGGAGATGTCATGTCTGAGGGCAATGTGTGGTGTGAATATAATGCAGAGAATTCGTAGTTTGGAAGTTAGGAGGAGGTGCGGGATTGCCAAAACTGTTGTCCAGAGGGCTGAGGAAAGGTTGTTGAGGTGGTTCGGACATGTAGAGAGAATGGAGCGAAACAGAATGACTTCAAGAGTGTATCAGTCTGTAGTGGAAGGAAGGCGGGGTAGGGGTCGGCCTAGGAAAGGTTGGAGGGAGTGGGTAAAGGAGGTTTTTTGTGCGAGGGGCTTGGACTTCCAGCGTGCATGCGTGAGCGTGTTTGATATGAGTGAATGGAGACAAATGGTTTTTAATACTTGACGTGCTGTTGGAGTGTGAGCAAAGTAACATTTATGAAGGATTCAGGGAAACCGGCAGGCCGGACTTGAGTCCTGGAGATGGGAAGTACAGTGGACGCTCCTCTCCAGCGCTATTCTTCGTCTATCCCGTCTTCCCAGCTCACTCCACATGTGGGTTGACCTAAATTCTCTTGATCTTGATCTTTGCCTGTGCTCCAGATTCTTCACGACTACGGTGCTCTTCACACCAACTCCAAGGCTGTGGGATTGATTACCTCATCATTTGTATATAGTTCTACTATCTTCTAATTATGTGCTAGAATTTGTATTGATAAAGCCACTGGATGATGAAACGTTTACATTAAAGATACCCAGATGTTTCATATGTGCCTAATTGTCATCTTGTCGGTATTGTATACCATTACTCACGAAATTGTAATGACACGATTGCGAACAAACCATACCACGGGCGGGATTAGAACCCGCGATTGGAGTCTCAAAACTCCAGACCGTCACGTTCTAACCCCACCCGTGGTATGCCGTGGTATGGATTGTATACCATTCGTGTACAACTAAGAACATAAGAAAGGAGGAACACTGCAGTAGGCCTGTTGGCGCATACTAGGCAGGTCCTTAACAAATCCAACGCACTAACAGAATAACAAGTGTCATATTAATGGACAGTGCCTCTGGATATCTATTGGTCTTATCAAAAATGGTAAAAATGAACTAATCACCTGATTTAGAATTTGGTAGAGGTCTTACACAGTCAATTAGATCACCCAATTTTTCTCCACATGTAGGCGCAGGGTATAAAAGAGCCGGTTTAGGATATTCCCGGCTTATTCACCAGCTGGTAGTGACAAATTTTGATATAATTCTCGACGACCTGTCTCAAGCCTGACCGGTCTTGAAAAAAAAAGTCTTGCTGTTATGGGCAACTCGAAGTGCCTAGCGCTGAAATTTATTTAAGCACATCTAACTTCCTTTTAATACAACCTCCATTAATCCTTTTGCCTGATGGAGGCTTCTTTTCAAAATTATACCATTCCTGACATAGAGGAAGGGAAATTCTTAATTTTGGCCTCAGACTCCAACGAATTTAAGGCAGAAGTCTGTGAAGCATTCATCTGTTGCTCTTCCCTGATTCCCTGAAACGAGTAGGTTACCATAGAGAGAAAGAGAGAGACAGAGACAGAGAGAGCGATAACAAGAATGAGTACACTCAGAGGCTTCAGCTTATACACCCACACAAAGAACAAAGCTCTAGTATCAAGCGAGAAAAGGTGAGGAAATGACTACTTAGGTGTCCGTAGTTTCAAGCTAAGTTAGTCAGAAACTCACCCCTTCTACCCCTTCTACCCTTTCTCCCCTCGATCTGGTTAACTTATGCAAATAGTTGTTTATTCTGCTTGCAGATAGACTCCTTCACTCTCACCGGTAATAAGCTCCCGTGCTTGAGGGTGATTACTGATGGAATACAGACTTTGTAGTTACGTGTGGAGCTTTCCAAATAAAATGAACATACTCGGCGAACGCCCCAATGAGAGAACAGCTATCTAAATGAGGCAAATGTTTCTGCTAATGACAGGTGAGGTATCTGGATGACCACCTCCCTGAGCCACCTCAGTAAACCACCTGTCAGAACTGAATCAACAAACAATTCCTTGAACTACCTCAGTAAACCTACATATCTAAAACATCTCGCTAAACCTCCTCACTGATTTATTGGAGCTTCTTCAATAAGCTACCTCACAGATCTGTCTCGATAAATCACCTCACCGAACTATCTCAGTAAACCATCTCACTGAATCACCTTTGTAAGCCACCTCTTTTAACTTCTTTACTGCTTCAGTAAACTCGTTCAACCTCAGTATATTAACCACCTCACTGAATATCCCCAGTAAATCACCTCGTTGATCTTCCGCAATGAATAACCCAACTAAAGCACCTCAGTAAACCACTTTACTGAACTACTTCAGTGAACAACCCCTGAAATAACTGAGTAAACCATCTTAATGAATTCCTTCAGTAAACCACTTCACTAAACATCAGTAAATCACTTCACTAAACTAGCTTAGAAAACCACATTACTGAACTTTGGCAAACAACCTCACTGATCTTCGGTAAACCACCTCATATAACTCCTTCAGTAAACCACTTGTCTGAACACCTTCATGAAGTTACCCACCTCTCTGAATTAACTTAATAAACCACCTCGTTGAATTCTGTAGTAAACCACGTTACTGAAACTCTTCAGTAAACCTCACTGTACTACCGTGGTAACCTACCAGTACCTGCAGTGAGAGTACTGGGGTGAAGCAGCCAGGGTCATCTTAGCAAGCAGGTCACTCACTGTACTACCGTGGTAACCTACCAGTACCTGCAGTGAGAGTACTGGGGTGAAGCAGCCAGGGTCATCTTAGCAAGCAGGTCACTCACTGTACTACCGTGGTAATCTACCAGTACCTGCAGTGAGAGTACTGGGGTGAAGCAGCCAGGGTCATCTAGCAAGCAGGTCACTCACTGTACTACCGTGGTAACCTACCAGTACCTGCAGTGAGAGTACTGGGGTGAAGCAGCCAGGGTCATCTAGCAAGCAGGTCACTCACTGTACTGCCGTGGTAACCTACCAACCAGTACCTGCAGTGAGAGTACTGGGGTGAAGCAGCCAGGGTCATCTTAGCAAGCAGGTCACTCACTGTACTACCGTGGTAACCTACCAGTACCTGCAGTGAGAGTACTGGGGTGAAGCAGCCAGGGTCATCTAGCAAGCAGGTCACTCACTGTACTACCGTGGTAACCTACCAACCAGCACCTGCAGTGAGAGTACTGGGGTGAAGCAGCCAGGGTCATCTTGGCAAGCAGGTCACTCACTGTACTTCCGTGGTAACCTACCAGTACCTGCAGTGAGAGTACTGGGGTGAAGCAGCCAGGGTCATCTAGCAAGCAGGTCACGTCCCCTCACTACACCTCCCGTGGTAGTGGTAATATGCTCCACACTTCGCAATTCGCTGTACTTTAGGCTCCCATGTATTACCAAAAGCGAACCTGGACGCACGCGTTAACGTCCCATTAAATGGTATTTACATGCAAGTTTCACTTCGCAGCCGTTTTAAACATAGGTAAATATATTTTTTAACGGAAATCTACATTTTAAAGTTGGTTTCCATCCTATCCTAGTTTCCTGAGAAAACTAGGTTAGGATGGAGTTTACCAAGGTACACACCTAATTGTGGTTGCAGGGCTCGAGACACAGCTCCTGGCCCCGCCTCTTCACTGATCGCTACTAGGTATTCTCCATGTCCATCCTGTGGAAGGCTGCATAGAGAGCATAAGGATGCACAAAAAGGCCCATTAAATACCCCTTTAAAAGGTTATGATTTTTCTCTGGTATTTAGAGCGATAGCAAGAAAGAGGAGTGGAAAGCCTGAGGATAGGATAGTGTAGGAAAATGCTGTGGGTAAACAGGAAGTGAAAGGTAAAAGACGGTTAAATGGACTAGGCATTTTGGGTAAGTTCTGCGGAATTTACTTTATCCTACGGTGAGGTTCTGAGGAGTTTGTTTTATCCAATAATGTTATTAAGTAAATATTCTATAATCAGTATATATTATTTGTTATTAATATCTTCGTCGCTGAAGCGACTTATAGAGGAATGAAGAAGTATTTAATAATTGCAACTTATTTACTTGTTACAAGAAAATTAAAACTACGTGTACGGTATTTGTGGTATCAGACATTTAATAATAAGATACTCTGACATATATAGTACTGCCTATCTCACATTTGGTGAATGAATATATTATATTTTAATATGTGAGAATGTGTAGATATGTGTAATATTGGAATATGTCGCATTAAAATAAATGTTAAAATATGGAGTAATAAAATGTGTAATATTTAAATGTGTAGTAGAGAAATGTATAGCATGTGAATGTCGGGCTCCCAGGTGATAGTAGCCAGATTTGGCTTTACGTATGTTTCAGCGCCAGATTTATTAAATAATACTGGTATATAGCAGCTGGGCTGTTGTAATACACCAGGATAGAGTTTATACAACAGCATGCTGCTGCACCGGTTAATACGAAAGAGATTTTAAAATATATATGATATATAGCCATTTATCTCAGGCCGGAAGGGATTCGATCCTATGAGCTTTGGGACAAAGTACGCAAAATTATACACACAACTTACCAGACCGGACGATACATAATGCTAGATAAAGATAAATATGGCGTTTTCGTTCCATCGCGAGGTCTGGTCATGGACCGGGCCGCGGGGGGCGTGACCCCCCGGAACACCCTCCAGGTGAACCAGCTACATGATTATATTAACCACGTAAGGCGGTAAATGTTCAAGGGTTCTTCAGCGTAGAAGCTACACGAAGTATGGACGTCATAATTCATCTGAAGGAAGTATTGTATATTTATGTGGGTTACAGAACAGCTAACACTGAGACTATCAGCCACCAGGTAACCTGATGTGGGAAAGAGAGGACTACTTATCAGATTCCGTTATCATCATTTAGCATCACGAAATCATAATAGTAATAATAATAATAATAATAATAATAATAATAATAATAATAATAATAATAATAATAATAATAATAATAATTAATTATAATAATTAATAATAATTAATTATAATAATTAATAATAATTATTATTATTGATAAAAATAAAAATAATTTGATTTTTATTTTATTATTATTATTATTATTATTATTATTATTATTATTATTATTATTATTATTATTATTATTATTATTATTATTATTATTATTATTATTATTATTATTATTATTATTATTACTATTATTATTATTTAAAAAAGTGTCAAATTCTTATGCAATCGACAGTAGGATCAGGAAAATCTAGAGAGTTAGCGTCACACTCTCGCTGTTGCATGTATACGGCAGGTAAGATGAACTTAACACATCAGGAATAATAACAGTAAGGCTATGGTTTTATATAATACAAGAATGTGTTCCTCATTACCGTCACCCACCTTTGTGGCACCTACCCATCTAGGTGGTGGTTGTGACCCCACCCTGGTGGTTGTGACCCCACCCTGGTGGTTGTGACCCCACCCTGGTGGTTGAGACCCCACCCTGGTGGTTGTGACCCCACCCTGGTTGTTGTGACCCCACCCAGGTGGTTGTGACCCCACTCTGGTGGTTGTGACCCCACCCTGGTGGTTGTGATCCCACTCTGGTGGTTGTGACCCCACCCTGGTGGTTGTGACCCCACTCTGGTGGTTGTGACCCCACCCTGGTGGTTGTGACCCCACCCTGGTGGTTGTGACCCCACTCTGGTGGTTGTGACCCCACCCTGGTGGTTGTGACCCCACCCTGGTGGTTGTGACCCCACTCTGGTGGTTGTGACCCCACCCTGGTGGTTGTGACCCCACCCTGGTGGTTGTGACCCCACCCTGGTGGTTGTGACCCCACCCTGGTGGTTGTGACCCCACTCTGGTGGTTGTGACCCCACCCTGGTGGTTGTGACCCCACCCTGGTGGTTGTGACCCCACCCTGGTGGTTGTGACCCCACCCAGGTGGTTGTGACCCCACCCTGGTGGTTGTGACCCCACCCTGGTGGTTGTGACCCCACCATGATGGCTCAGACCCATCTTGGTTCCTCATGAAACGTATTATGAGATCAATTTTTTTTCCGTGCAGAAGCTCGAATTCCGTAATTCCAACACGGAGTTTGAGGAATGGGATGCAATATTACATTGATTCTAAGGAGAAACTGGTCTAATTCCATTGAGCAGAGACCTTCACAAATATCATACAATAAGTCAATTATTGTGTTCTCCCTATTCTGAACATCTTAATGGGTATTACGAGGACAAGTGTGGTATGCATGAGCTGTGGTTCGCTAGCCATCTTTCCCTTACCATACCACAGGCGGGGTTAGAACCCGCGATCAGAGAGTCACAAAACAAACGCGTCGGTCTAGAGTTCTGTGACTCTCTGATCGCGGGTTCTAACCTCACTCGTGGCGTGGTTTGTTGGCAATTGTGTCATTACGATTTCGTGAGTCATCTTTCCTTTCTTTTAACCTGTGGGAGGGAGGTAGGGGTATTAGTCTCCTCTTACAATAACATTTCTCTTCTATAGCATCCACACTTAGAAAATAAACTTTAGACAAAGTCGTCTAAAGTTTCGTCTGTGAGTGAGTTATCTGAGAACTTACAAGCTTCTTCCAGCTGTCATTATCACGTTTCCAGCATCATTACTGGCGGAAATCTATTATTAATTTTTTCATTATATTATTTCCAGCTGACCTGTCATTATTTATCTTTCCCAAATTATTGTAGACACGAATATCTGTTAACTCATTTAGAGGCCTTCGTAAAATTATTCTGCATCAGAGTTCTGCTGTTGCAGTTTGAATTTAGAACTCTACGTATTTTCTTTTGTTTGACATAATAAGCGGTATTAAGCTCTCGCAGCTAAGGTTGGAACCACCCGCTGTAATATAACTTCGATAGTCATCTCATCGTGTTGTTGTTACTCCGCAAATTCTCAGTCGGGAATTAGCAGGTATATCACGTTGTACTCCCTTCGCTACTAAGTTAAGAGGTTTCACTCCAGGAACGGAAAGTTTATTGGAACACAAAAGACGTCCCACTGTGATACTTGTCGATGCTATCCAACATTACACACTGAAAGAAGTGATGAACGGTGTTATGCTTCACTGCAGGAGGTGGAAATATAAACACATATGCAGTATAATGTGATCCTTTATTGACAACGTTTCGCCCACACAGTGGGCTTTATCAAGTCACAATGAAACTTTGTCAATAAAGGATCACATTATACTGCATATGTGTTTATATAATTTTATTACGTTTTCCCCTAAGACTAGGCTAAGGGATTGATTACCTCGTCTTATACTGTCTCTATTTTTGACATCTTCTCATAACCTCTGTATTGAACAGATACAAAGCTTAATAAGGCAAACATTCATCGTGAGACGAAGCTCGAAGTAAGGTATGTCTCACATGAGATCATTTAGTTACAAGATAAAATCAGGTGAGGTCAGGTATTAGTCAGAGTAGATGGGGATTGTTGGTAA
Source organism: Cherax quadricarinatus (assembly GCF_038502225.1). Lineage (NCBI taxonomy): Eukaryota > Metazoa > Arthropoda > Malacostraca > Decapoda > Parastacidae > Cherax > Cherax quadricarinatus. The sequence continues at coordinate 10,998,299 of NC_091311.1, read as the reverse complement.
GGGGACAAATTCATTATATTTATTGCATGAATCGTGAACAATGTGAGGGAATAGGTGCAGATTCCACTGTTTTGGTCAGTGGTTGTAGGGAAGTGGATCACTACTGCTTCAAAAAAATTTCAGGTTTGGCCCTGCCTGTCTCTTGATCTAGCGGTGTAATGACCTCTTGTGTGATCTGTTCTTGTTGTTTACATACCTGGTGTGTGTGACCTGTCTTTCTCTTAGCCTGACCTCATGTGCTGGTTTGCCTCATTAGACGGTGTAATTGCTTATTACTGTGTACTTGATTAAGGCCACTATGGGCCAAAAGGTGCATTTAAAAGGGTCTTTACCCCCACTTGTCGTGTTTAGAGTATAGGAAAACAAATTTCCTATGTTCTTCAGCGGGATTTACTATAGTTAATGGTTTCTTTATAACCTTTGTTTTAATGGACAAAAATGTTAGAAATACGGGGTCACCCTGGGTAAAGAGGCGATTGCGCAACGCAGCCCCAGTCCTATGGCTCATTTGTTCATTATTACCGTCCAGTCACCTCTCTTGAAAGGAAGTACGTCTCTTATCGGCTCAAATGCTGATGTTACCAACCCCGGTGCTCATTTTACCCGTCCCGGGCTCGATTTACCAATCCTGAGGCTCGTTTCATCGGCCCTGGTGCTCATCTTACCAGCCCTAATGCTCATCTTACCGGTCCTGGTGCTCATCTTACCGACCCTGGTGCTCATCTTACCGGCCCTAGTGCTCATCTTACTCGTTCAGTGATTCAGTTCGTGGCTTTATAGATTTTATTGCAGATTATATTTTGTGCTCTTCTTATTAACTTCTATATTCTTATTGGGCACGTTTTACCTACCTTAGCGCTCATCCTAAATGTGTCTTGCTCTTCTTAAAAACATTGATTCACACAAAACATGACACAGGTCTATACAGCTCTGTTATCTGGTAATCTTATTCCCCTTACATACAGAAATTTGATTACACTGTGCGCACCTCAACGTTTGACCATGTATACATAATTCCTCCTAGCGTGAAACTGAGTTACGGATGACAAGAGGGCGCCATCTAGTGAACTAACAAGGAGGCAGATGATGTGTGTCAGCATTCCGTGTGTTCAAATCCGCAGGGAAACTCGGTTTGGAATGTATGAGGTTTTGCATATGTCATTCCTATCCCTTCCTATTTCGCAAAGTTTCTCACAATATTTTATTCAGTCACGTTCCTCTCAGTGTATACGGTCAGCTTCACCACCAGAATAATTATTAAGTGCTAATTATTTTATTTCTGTTTTTGGATATTCTCTTAACTTATATGTGTGGTATGGTAAATACTAGTTTAAAATTATATATGATTCCAGCGATTAGTTTATTTATTATTCCCCCCCAAACAAAACGCTGTTACAGTCACTTTCATCCACTCCGTTCCCCCAATATCACTACCCTGTTTATCTTCATTTATATCCTCCATTTTCTACTTCCCACCGTTCTTTTCGAATTTCGTCAAGTCGTCAGCAGATCTGTGTGATGTCTTGTTGCATCAGATACAGTCAACAGGAGGGCGGCGAGAGACACTCAACCACAGCCTCCAGGATTAATGTTGAGGTTATGATCCTGTCATAATAACTGACTGGTGGTTAGATCTATCTGGCTGATATTGTAATATTTTGAATCTTACTAAACAAATATTATGATGCACACATGAATAATAGATTTATTGTTTGGTAAATGGTTACAAATGCAACTAATGTGACATTTTATTGCAGCAACGCTTCGTTCTCCAGGAGTTTTGTCCAGCCATAGTTACGGCTTGAGAAAGCCGTCGCATTGGTTGTATCTGTCTCCATTTACCTAACATTCTGTCGGTAATTCTTCTATTATTATTAATAGATTTTTTCCACACAGAAAGCTTTAGATTTCAGTCGTGAATATATCCAGAGTTTACTTTTATATAGCTCTGATTTTTTAATTCTTTAAAGCTTCATTTTGCCTTCATTTCACCTTCAGAACATGGCTTCATTAGGTTTTAAATTTCTATCCAATTAATGTGATAAAAAAAATAATTTCATGGTTGATGCTACCCTGAAACGTCTCCCTGCAGCTGGCTGGGTCCCGGATCAATATTGATCTAAATAGTTCCTTCGTAGTTACTTTGCATATCCTAATTTCGAGGATGGTAGAATTCTACGTCTCTGTGGGTTACTGGGCCATTAACACCTCGGGCTAGGTCGTTAGACATACAGGTGGGAACTGTTGAAGAGTTGCCACCACAGACAGCGAATGGTTGAATCCAGAAATTGACGACCTTAATTCTGAGAATAGGTTTTCACGGTCCAAGAATTCCGTGGTCTTGACCAAACGAGAATATTCTGCTCAAGGGGTTCAGTGTTCCAGTTTTATAGATTTGGTTTCCGAAGAAACAGTGTTCCAGATATTAAGGTTTTGTTCTGTTGCTTGCAAGGATTGTGCTTTAGTGATTTTATTATTCCTTAGCATAATGATTGTGGAGTTCTGATTTTTTTTCCTCACGTATTCCGTGCATGTAGATCATAGATTTTCCGTTTCTCGAGATAAGAGACCCTACTTTTATTCTCTTAGTCTTTGTTTTTTTCCTCGACACCAATGCCACTCTCAGTGATGTTTCGCTGTCCCTGAGGTAATGTGCCAACCATTCCCTTCTGATCTGTTGAACGCTACGCTGCACAAGTCTCTGTGATTTGCTGGAACCTGAATTTCCAACTTCAGCAGTTTAGCGTTCTAAAGTTGTAAACTATTTCCGACTTTTTATTTGTTCTCACTATTTGGGACTGACGCGTTTAAGAAGTTGGGATCACTTCATATATTATTAAATTTAAATATAAAATCCTGTTGCTAGACCTAATAATGTCTCATTTTTTCACTTATTTCAATTCCTGACTGACTCACGTTCTGAACGATTAGTTCATTCCAAGAATAACTGATTCACTATTTGGCAAATTTACCCACTCCCGTTATTTAATTCACTTGTTGAATGATTAAGCCTCTAACTGACAGGTGTGCTCATTGCCTAAGTAGCTAATTTACTCCATGACTCAAGCATTATCACTCTCCTACTTGCCCACCCACTCATTTGCTCACGCACTCAGAAGCTCCTAAATTTGTTAATTAGTTCACTTCCTCCTGACCCACGGGCTAATCACAAAGGATTTGTACATTACTGCTCGCTTGCGAGGGTAAGATCGAGACGCTTAGGTTTACCTTCCTCGCCAGATGAGCAAAGAATAAATTGCGTCGTCTCATGCCTTAAGTTTCTCTAGGATTTTCTAATGAATTTAGGCATAAGTTTTAATAGTGTGTACAACGCAGCCTAACTACATTATCTCTAAATATGATACCGGTATAGAATACCGAAAAATTGATTAGAAAAACACATGTAAATTTCATATTACCTTGTTGATATTCTATACCAATATTATTTCCACTCCGTCAGACACAGCAGCACAACTATACTCGAAATAAAGATACCTAACTGTTGCACATGAGCCTTTCTCACTTCATTATCTCTGGCTGTCTTAGCTTTCAGTAGTGTCTTAGATGCACATAAAACTAAGAATATAAAGGAAGCGAGGCAGTTTTTTTTTTTTAATTGTTTTTGGTCCAATTTAAATGAAAGTTTATACCTGTGACTTAACCAGGATCTGAGGCCTACACACTGTGTTCGTATTACTTCATGTTCCAAAATTGCAAGATACTGCAATTGTATATGGCATAAAAACCCTCCCTCCTCTACAAAATTGGTAAGATGTACAATGTTCTAGTCAACATGAGATGAAAGATGAGGAGCTAGATAATATTAATTTAAATTTTTTTTGAGCGAAATGTCAATAGATTGCATTATAAAAAAAAATGCTGATTTTTTTTTTTTTTTTTTTTAAGGAGTTTTTTGAGAGAATCAAATTTAATAAAAGCAAAATGGTAAAACATATTGCAAATCAAAGTTGAAATTGAATAGAACCATTATTCCTCAATAATGTGTGTAAAAATCGCGACACTCCTATTAACACTCTTCGCAAAAACTGACAACAAATGACAATAACTTATTCTTGAGTTACTCATAATTTTGTTTCCTATAAAACTCTACGGTCACGGCGCGCCACATTTGAGTATGTCACACTTCCCTATCCTTCTTGACAGCTCTGAGGCTACTGAGCCAAACACTCAGCGCTCTTCACCTCTCAAGGGAGGTTCCTTGATGCTGGTGAGGGACTCTGGTTTTAGGGAATTGGATCTGTGCTCTAGTTCCCTAAATTGAGCCTAAATGCCTCCCATTCCCCGCCCACATGCGCTGTATAATCCTACGGGTTTAGCTCTTCCCCATGATTATAATAATAATAATCCGTGCTCTTCACTTTAGTCCTCACAGAAGTTGCCATGTTGAGTATTTAGAATAAAACAATCATAAAAATCGTAATTTTTGGTGTAAAAAAAAAAAACACTAATTACGAACGCGTCCTCTTGATGACAGCAAAAACAAAAAAATATACATTTAAGGAAAAACATACTTAGAAATATTATAGAAACAAGCTGATTGCATCAACATGTTGCCAGAATTATGCACTATTTTCCAACTTCATTTTTTATCACTCCAAAACCTACCTCGTTTAAAGGTACCCCAAAGCAGAAATAAATGGCTATGTCTTATTAAGAAGAGACAGCAAGAAAATGATGTTGGTTCATACATTGGGAAGATAAAGTGCAAATGTTAGCATAAAGGTAAACAAAAGTGCTAATAGTGTTATTTAGCATTACGAACACAGTTGTAGTCTTGTGGCCTGCACACTTGGTTGTAGCGTGATAACCAAGGTAGAAATGAGGAACTAGCTAAAGTCAGCAGTGAGTAAATTCTTATACATTTTCTTCACCAAACAGCATGCAAGTATATGTACTATTTATATACAGTATGTACAAAGTAAGTTTTGCAAGGAAGAGAGAATGAGAACTGTGGGCGACCAGACTTGAGACAAGTCTGCCAGTGCTGATTTCACGAGTCTCCTGCGTCGATTCACAACATTGGCAGGCTTTCTTGTGATTGAGCCGAGGTGCTAGCATAACGAGATGCTTCTTAGCGTCTGGTTCGCTGGTCGTGGGGGGGGGAGCATACCTTTATGGTGTGTTACTTACGCCGAATGAAATGCAAGGTACTCTTAGCGTGTGTCATGTAGGAAAACTAACATGATATTTGCTACTACTGAAGATAATTAACATCAAGAGACTATTGTAACTGTATAACGTTTTGGAACTCTGCTTCAGCGTTTTGTATGTAGGGAACTATTTACCAAATGAATAAAACTAATGGTTTCACGTTAGTAAGTGGGAACAACTAATGTTATAACATTAGTGTGTGGGTGGAACTAATGTTCTGTCGTTAGTATGATCAATCAGTCAACTTTATTTCATATTATTCTGTAAAGTACGCACGTACCACACATTACATTCTTATTGATAAAAGAATGAACGTATTTCGCTTGTAATATGGCTACATATTCTTTAAATTAAAATATTTAACTGACACGTATAAAACTATTTCTCTTTTCGTTCATGGCTTTGTAGTCAACAATTTTTAGTTTTTATTATATTTAAATTATTTTAAAATATAAAACATATGTTTTATTGAAAAAAACTGGAAAAGTGAAATATGATATTCCTGTTTTTAAAGGAGGTAAAATTTAAAAAAATACAGAATTTCTGCTTATCAATAATTTAAAGTAGCTAGCTTGTCAGAAAAGGCCTCTTCAAGGGGACTCCGTGAAGAGGCTCTTGCACTGAGGAACTCAACCCTTTGGTCTTCTTCCTCCGACTGAACCTAATTACCCCTCAATCTCCCCCTATCCCTACCCCACCCTTCTCATCCCTTCTTTCCTTTCCTGTAGTTTCGCCATCCCTCTCCTCTCCTTCCTTTCTTGCTTTTGGCCTTTGGGGTCTTCCCCTCTGAAATTCTTGTAAGGACGCTCACCTGTCCTGTTCTTGCCTTTTTTTATAAGAGAAAGAGAGAAATCAGTTGTCACGAAGAGAAAGAGAGCTTCTCTTATGCCAGAGCAGTTTCTCCTCTCCGCCTCCAAGAAAGATTCCCACTTCTCTCTTATTCGAGGGTCGCTAGACGGTCCAAGATTTCGGTGGTGCCTGCTGCCGCAATTGCCTCTGTGTCCCTTCTGCATCAGCTCTGTGTCCAACCCTTTTACGTCCCTGGCATCTGTGGTTCCAGCCTTATCATCTTTTACTGTCCCTACTTCTTCACTTTCCTACTCACATGTTCCAACGTCTCAGCGCCATCTCCCTTCGTCTCCAAAGTCTGCATCTGCATTTATTTCCAAATCTCCTTCAACCACCAACCACTTAAAGTTCCTTATCTCATAGTCTAGGCCTTCACCTCGAGATGTATCTGATACTATTGTGGAGGTTCATCCACCTCCAAGTATACTCCCTCGAGTGTCTCTCTGGAAGTTTCTGCCAAACAAGACACCTTTAACCCTTTGGTGTCTTCTTTTATCTCTTTACGTTTTTCCCAAACTACGTCTTCTGTCTCCGCCGCCAAGCTCTCTCCGCATTCTCTCTCATCTGAGACTATTGAAGCCATCATCGCTTTTATCGAGGAGACAGCATCTATGATAGACACCTGTCCATCCCCCAACACTTCACATTAACATCTCCTTTGCCTTTCTTCACATCGCCTTTCTTCACGTCATCCCAATATTCCACTTCTTACTACTTTCCCTTTGCCTCCGCATGTTGATACTGACCCTCCTGGACCGTAGACACCTTCAAAATATTACTCATACGCTCTCTTAGCCGATCATTGCTTATTTACAATAGAATATTTGAGGCCTCATGGTTAATCGAGAGAGCTTCAGGTGTTGCTCTCCCAGTTTTCCCGTTTGTCTGTTTGCAAGAACCAAAATTGCGCTCTGCTGTTTTCCATCCCGTCTCGGGCTGTATCTTACTACATTCATCGGATCCTTTTCCCGATGGGACTTTTAATGAAAGTGCACTTCTCGTGTGCCACGGTATACCACATTCTCGGCTCCATGTCCGTACTTCGCTGCATTACACTGCAGCTCACATCTACTTGGACAAGTGGTTCACATTCTACTTTTTGTGTCTTTCTCCCTCTCGGCTCATTATCTATTCCGGATGTAGCATCTCTGATTTCTTCCCTACCTCCGTCATCATTTCCTCTGGGGAGTGTGTCTCTGTGACTCTCGTGGTGATCAGTTAGATAGTCTTCTTCAGTCAAATAAAGAGTCAGTAGGAGTAGCAGACGTAATCAGTCCATCTTTACTTCGTTGCTATTCCTGCTGACTCGATATTTGACTAGAGAAGCCTACTGAGTAGACGAAACGGTTCAACAATAAACATTCCCAATTATTGCACATGAGTCTTACTCATTAACTTGTCGGTATTTTATCCTATTTTCTACGTAGATATTCAATCATTGCACAAAATACAATAAAATTTGCACCTATGCTGCCCCACTTCCAAACACAAACGTTTCGTCTCCTTATGACGAATCAGTCATTAAAGACTAACGATAAACCCGAAGGGGTCATATTGCTCATGTACATAGGGTAGCATTCAGATTCTGTTCAAGGTAGTGAAGGATAAGTCGAGGCTTCTTAAGCTTTGAGCTCTTCTCCATAATCAAGACAAGTTCGTGAACCTCAAGCTCTTCACCATAATCAAGGCAAGTTCTTGAACCTTGAGCTCTTCACCATAATCAAGGCAAGTTCTTGAACCTTGAGCTCTTCACCATGATCAAGGCAAGTTCTTGAACCTTGAGCTCTTCACCATGATCAAGTCAAGTTCTTGAACCTTGAGCTCTTCACCATAATCAAGGCAGCTTCTTGAACCTTGAGCTCTACACCATAATCAAGGCAAGTTCTTGAACCTCGAGCTTTTCACCATAATCAAGGTAGCTTCTTGAACCTTAAGCTATACACCATAATCAAGGCAAGTTCTTGAACCTTGAGCTCTACATTATAATCAAGCAAACTCTTCTTGAGAACCTTGAACCTTGAGCTATACACCATAATCAAGCAGTTCAAGTTCTCTCGAACCTTGAGCTCTTCACCATAACCAAGGCAGCTACTTGAACCTTGAGCTCTTCACTATAATCAAGGCAAGTTCTTGAACCTTGAGCTCTTCACCATAATCAAGGCAAGTTCTTGAACCTTGAGCTCTTCACCATAATCAAGGCAAGCTCTTGAGCCTTGAGCTCTTCGCTATAATCAAGGCAAATTCTTGAACCTTGAGCTCTTCACTATAATCAAGGCAAGTTCTTGAACCTTGAGCTCTTCACCATAATCAAGGCAAGTTCTTGAACCTTGAGCTCTTCACTATAATCAAGGCAAGTTCTTGAACCTTGAGCTCTTCACCATAATCAAGGCAAGTTCTTGAACCTTGAGCTCTTCACCATAATCAAGGCATGTTCTCGAACCTTGAGCTCTTCACCATAATCAAGGCAAGTTCCTGAACCCTGAGCTCTTCACCATAACCAAGGCAGCTTCTTGAACCTTGAGCTCTTCACCATAATCAAGGCAAGTTCTTGAACCTTGAGCTCTTCACCATAATCAAGGCAAGTTCTTGAACCTTGAGCTCTTCACCATAATCAAGGCAAGTTCTTGAACCTTGAGCTCTTCACCATAATCAAGGCAAGTTCTTGAACCTTGAGCTCTTCACCATAATCAAGGCAAGTTCTTGAACCTTGAGCTGAGGCAAGTTCTTGAACCTTGACATCATAATCAAGGCAAGTTCTTGAACCTTGAGCTCTTCACCATAATCAAGGCAAGTTCTTGAACCTTGAGCTCTTCACCATAATCAAGGCAAGTTCTTGAACCTTGAGCTCTTCACCATAATCAAGGCAAGTTCTTGAACCTTGAGCTCTTCACCATAATCAAGGCAAGTTCTTGAACCTTGAGCTCTTCACCATAATCAAGGCAAGTTCTTGAACCTTGAGCTCTTCACTATAATCAAGGCAAGTTCTTGAACCTTGAGCTCTTCACTATAATCAAGGCAAGTTCTTGAAGTTTGAGGTCTTCACCATAATCAAGGCAAGTTCTTGAACCTTGAGCTCTTCACTATAATCAAGGCAAGTTCTTGAACCTTGAGCTCTTCACTTTAATCAAGGCAAGTTCTTGAACCTTGACTTCTTCACTATAATCAAGGCAAGTTCTTGAACCTTGAGCTCTTCACTATAATCAAGGCAAGTTCTTGAACCTTGAGCTCTTCACTATAATCAAGGCAAGTTCTTGAACCTTGAGCTCTTCACTATAATCAAGGCAAGTTCTTGAACCTTGACTTCTTCACTATAATCAAGGCAAGTTCTTGAACCTTGACTTCTTCACTATAATCAAGGCAAGTTCTTGAACCTTGAGCTCTTCACCATAATCAAGGCAAGTTCTTGAACCTTGAGGCAAGTTCTTGAACCTTGAGGTCTTCACCATAATCAAGGCAAGTTCTAGAACCTTGAGCTCTTCACCATAATCAAGGCAAGTTCTTGAACCTTGAGCTCTTCACCATAATCAAGGCAAGTTCTTGAACCTTGAGGTCTTCACCATAATCAAGGCAAGTTCTTGAACCTTTATGTAAAGGTTCCCTATTCTTTCGAAAATTAAAATTTTTCAGAAGAAGTGAGTTTTCAGTACTTTTCAATTATCCTTTTTTCACGTCAATTTTTGCAAAATTCTCTACAATCTTCAAGGAATTTTTATATATATTTTTTTTTTGACAAAAAAAAAATTCAAAATTATAAAAAAAAAATATGTAAAATTTGGATAATTGGTCTGATTTGCAGTTAATATAGAGCAAGACCCAAGTTTTTAACGCTGACCAGAAGAAACTTTCAGAAAGAAAGCTGAGCTTTCTTTTAAGCTCACAAGCACTGAAAGTTTGAAGCCTATCAGAAGTGGCATTTTCCAGAAATTAAACTGAATTCATTTATTATATTTTTTTAACAAATTCATTAAAGTTTAAAATTTGTAGTAAACAATGTAAACTAATATAGCATTATTATTTTTATGTAATATATTATATAATATATTATGTAATATATTATGTAATATATTATGTAATATATTATGTATTATATTAAGTAATATATTATGTATTATATTATGTAATATATTATGTAATATATTATGTAATATATTATGTATTATATTATGTAATATATTATGTAATATATTATGTAATATATTATTATGAATATTTTGACGTCGACAACACGAGATATTCTTTAGATATTAAATATTTCTTAACACCAGTTTTTTTCTTTTTCTCAAATACATTTGACAATTAGAGACTTAGGCAAACCTATAATAAGATAATCCTAATGTTCTAGGAAACACGCTAGGACTCAAAATTTGAAGCCGATCTGACACAGCATTCTTTAGTTTTTTCACAAATTCCAACGTTTCCGAGTTTTGTAAACTAATTTTCAACATCGACTTTTTTTGTATACACAAAGTAAACTTAACGAGTACAATCCTGGCTACTAGACAGGTCAGCCATTCAGAAGAGGAAGATTGAAATATATTCAACGTAATTTATGGGTTCTAAAAATTTCACATTATTTTGCATATTAAATTGGCTGATGCACACCAACACAATTAAATTTTACTCTCTGCCATTGTCGAATTAGTAGGCAGATTTTTTTTGAAAGTTCAAAGGTTTTGAAGTTATTGGAGCCATTTCGGAATGCTGGGAGGGGTTTCTTGAATTCTGGCCACTGGGCGCCTACACCTGCCAATTGTTCCAATATACCTATATACCATTATAAGCGAAATGAAAAGCTAGAGGAAGAAAAGAAAAAGAAAATGGATGTTCAGGAAATCACTTAAATGCCTCTTTTTGGGAATAGCTAAATTAGTAGAAAAGCCGTCTTATACTCTGACACTGACATCAGTTCTGTCCTTCCAGCTTTGTAAATAAATGGTATAAAATGCCGACACAATGGAAGAAACTTCTTCATCGCCATCCCACATAAGAACATAGGAATGGAGGAACACTGCAGAAGGTCTACACACATACTTATCCAATTTCCCTTCCAAGCTACCTAAGATTTTAGACTATAACCCCACTCGGTAGATCATCAGATGCAGCATTCTCCACCTGACCTCAGCATTCTGAACCTGACTATAAATACTCACGTACCTTCCACCCCATTGCTTCACAGCAGACGTAGACCACACTTCACGACGCACTTCTCGAACAGGGTAAAGGTCAAACTAGAGAATGGGACAGTCACTGACTCGTCCAAGCTAGCACTTGCAGCTGTTGTCAGTGGCAGACTGCAAGTTAAGTTTAATGCTATTCTGTCGCTCAAAGAGGCCTTCGTTGTCGTCTGTACTGACGACACCGAGGCTGAAAAACTCATTACCACCACTGCTACAACCACTCTACGAGACCAGGGATTTATTGTCTTGACTTCCCCCGCTCTGAGGGCCAGGAGAACTGTGTTCCTCAAGAGACTCGACAGGCTCATCACTGCCCAGGCTACCGAAGAAATCTAGTCGTCTATTGAAGCACAGAACCCTTGGGCCAAGGTGGAATTCATTACCAAAATACCCAATGCCTCCTCCATGCTGAAGGTCACCTTCAGTGACGTCAACATGGCAGCCAGAGCTCTCGCTGAGGGACTGGCTATTCACTACTTCAATCCAGCCTTCATCGAAGCAGAAAAATTCCATAAAATTCCACAGTGTTCCAACTGTTACTCATACCTACATACCACCAAAGACTGCCCTGCCAAGAATAAGAAGTTCTGCTCCACCTGCGGCCAAGAAGGTCATGACTTCAAGACGTGCACTACTGCCTCTCCACCTAAATGCTTGAACTGCAAGAATGATCACCATTCTCTTGCTGCCAAGTGCCCAACCAGACGAGATATACTTAAGAAACAACTCCAACAACAACAAAAACCCACTGCACAAGCGACTACACATGCTGCTATTACCAAGCTTCAAGCAGATACTACCAAGATTCTTCAAGCCACGCAAGCTGCATCTACCACTTCTTCGGCAGCTCTTGCTGGCGACTCCACCAAGATTCTTTACTGCATCATGTATTCTCATATGCAGAATGTAGCTGAACCTGGTTCCTTCAACACCACCATCAACGAACTCTTCAAGTTCAACAACATGCCTGGTTTCACATTCCCTGTATCTCCACCTTCCACAGAGATCATAAAATCCTCTGCAAATGTAGTCAACATTACCGCTGCTCCACCGCTACCACACCTTCCTCCCGACACAGAGATGGACCAATCATAGACCACTGAGACGCCGACCGATTCCACCAATGAGAGTCCACCAGCACCTGCTCCCACCTCCGTCACAACAGACTAATCAGACGCCTCACCTCAATCGTCTCAGCCACCAGCCAAGAAGATTAAAACACAAGAGCCTTGGGATGCATCCCTACGTACTACCGCCACTCCTTCACAAGAAGTCCATTGCTTGCCTGGTGTATACACAACCAACCAGAAAGAGAACGCAATGTACACTCCAGAAATTATTCAACGCCTCCACAACGGGACAGTCAAGTTCACCTGCGACTCAACTCAATCATTCACCACTGAATCCCTGATCAACCTACTCTCAAAAAGTCACCGCTTTGTGGAACTCGACTACACCTCAAGGAAGAAATTCAGGACTCCAGAATGGGGCTGCCGAAGACGGTACCCTCACCTAGCAGGACTGTCAATGATCAATCACCGTGAAGACAAGTTTCCCCAGCACTTTGCTGCCTGCTAAAGCTGGGGTGTGGCTCCAAAACGAACCCTGTAATTGCTGCCTCCGCCCTCCTATGTTGCTGAAGATACTAAACGAGAAGACACTTCCCACTTGGGGAGTCACCGCAAGACAGAAGAAGAAGTCACCCCCTAACCGGAGGGCCCCAAGAAAGAATACAGAAGAAAGAAGATAAACGACACACCCCGCCCGGGAGGCCACCGCCGGGTCGCCATCTGGAGAAGATGGCGACCCGGGCCGGAAGTGCCGGCAAACCTACAACAACACCCAAGGATTCTTGTTACAAAGAATTCTTCAACACTTGTTCAACCTTTGGGCGAAGACCTACTTCGACTAGTGGATGGTACCACTGTGACCCCGCCTCTGCCTGCTTCACCTCACCTCACTACAGTATATAAGCCACGTCTACGGCCCTATGCTGTACATTCTACAAGATTGATGGACTGAACACATCGACTCCAGGCTGAGGGACTGATTACCTCATACTCCTCCTCTCCTTACGCCTTCCTCTTTGTATTGGACTGATGAAGCCACTGTGTGGCGAAACGTTTCCTGAATAAAGATTCCCATATGCTGCATAAGTGTCTCAATCTTCAACTTGTCGGTTTTTCAAACCATTCATCACAACTGTCAGACACTGCAGCATCATGGGATCTTGTTACAAAGAATTCTTCAACACTTGTTCAAACTTTGGACGAAGACCTACTTCGACTAGTGGATGGTACCACTATGACCCTGCCTCTGCCTGCTTCACCTCACCTCACTACAGTATATAAGCCACGTCTACGGCCCTATGCTGTACATTCTACAAGATTGATGGACTGAACACATCGACTCCAGGATGAGGGACTGATTACCTCATACTCCTCCTCTCCTTACGCCTTCCTCTTTGTATTGGACTGATGAAGCCACTGTGTGGCGAAACGTTTCCTGAATAAAGATTCCCATATGCTGCATAAGTCTCTCAATCTTCAACTTTGGTTAAAGTGTTGAAGAAGGAGGTTCTACTTGTTCAAAAGGAAAATTGGAGGCTAAAGCTTCGCCTAGATGGGTTTGGAAGTGAGTGTGAGATGGTGGGAGCTGATGAGGAAAAGGTTACCAGCAGTGAGCTGAAGAGTTGCAGCTGCTTTAAGTGGCAAGTGGTTCACAGTTCAGGAAGAAGGAAGATAAGGAAGGTTAATAGAGAAGATGTGAAGGTAGGAAATCGATTCTCTGTTCTCCAGGTCGTGCGTACTTCAATGGCTAATGAGGCTAAAGGTACCATTGACTCCCCTGCTAATCAAGGTAAGAATATTCTAATTGTAGGAGATACTCGGGTAAGATATATGGACTGTGCTGTTTGTAACAGAGATAGGAAGGTCAGACAGAGGGTATACCTCCCAGGAGCTGATGTTGGTGAGCAGATAATATTATGTCAGGCAATGGGAACAAGCCCATTATCTTAGTGCTGGTGGAAATAACATCAAGGAGGGCAGGCGACAGGAGCTGCTGGATATGTATAGGTCTGCCATAGAAGTTGTCAGGTCTAAGGGAGGGATCCCTTCCTCAGAATCCATAGATCACATGAATACTGATTGATCAATCAATTTTTTTTATCACTTTTATTGTATGATTTCACCATTGAATCTATTACTTCTGTGAATAGTGCTATATCATACCTTGTAATGCATTACAATAAGTTCCATTACATTAGCTTCCATCCCAATAATATCCTTATGTATGTTATAATGTTCAACTGTTGTGTACTTTGACATTGTATAGACTCGGCCCAGAGCTGTATGCCTGTCGCCTCTAATTTGTATTAGCTGTAAATTAGGAAGCCATACGTTAGCATCGCCAAGCTCTCAGTAGTATCAGTTTCCAGTAGTGTCAGTAGTAATGACTCATACCAACTGTTACTGATTCACTGCCTCCTGTGTGAATCACTGACTGTTACACCACTGACCATTACTACTGACCTAGTATGATTTGTATGCCGCTCATCCTCCAGGCACTCGCCAGGGCAGTTCAAGTTGAGCCTAAGAGAGGAGCTCACCCTCCAGGCACTCGCCAGGGGAGTTCAAGTTGAGTCGTAAGAGAGGATACAGGTCAGGCCTGGCGTCCCCATATATTTCATCTAATATATGTACTAGAACATCCGACGTGAGTGTTTATTACTCAATCCATGTTTCGAACCCCACACGACAAGTTTGCAGGAAAAGAAAGCTAAAATCGGTGAGAGGATTCCAATGTTGTGAATTAAATATAGTTCTGTCGAGTGTATCTGTGTGAGGAAATAGTTTGTTTGTACATATTAATATTTTGGAAAATATTTTTGTGATTGTGGTGGAAGTCGTTCGACTGTGGGATTTGATTGTTCCTGCGGAGAAATGTCTTCTTCAGCACCACCTGTCTGCCGCTCCAGGAACTAATCCTGGTAGATGGGAGGTTTTACATAATAACCATCTTGTTTGTGTCCCTTACCTGACTCCTGGTTCTCTGACAGTAGTGAGCATCGTCCTCTGAATCAGTGTACTGTAATAATGGAAGAATTACAGACAAAATGTTAGGTATGTAGACACAGATGCAGCTATTGTGACATTTTATTGGTGCAACGTTTCGCTCTCCAGGAGCTTTCTCAAGCGTTACGGCTTGACAGAGTTATTGGAGAGTGAAACGTTGCCACAGTATAATGTCACATTAGCTACATCAGTGTCCATTTACCTAACAATTAATGTATTGTCTTTTGTCTCAGTTTTGCAGCTGGTATTTGTCTAAATAATGAACCTTGTAAGTATTACCATAACATTTCTCCCTTTAAAATCTTTCTATTTTCTTTGTAAGTAATCGACTGTGTTTATGATAATTTTTTTTCTTTACCCCTTCACTCTTTAAGGTTGAGAGCGAGACACCTGACTTCCGTGGGACTCTTAAGAAGGGATACCTTTGTTTACCGCTGTGATCCTATTGTTTGCCTCTACGAGTCTACCACCTCACCCTTTTCACCATCCCAATAGCGACTAACATACCTATTTACGTCTACTTGTGAAACTGTCTTAGCTGACGACACATGGTGATCAGTTTTCAGCTTGTATTTACATGTCATCACAAGTCTCAGTAACACCTACGACCAGTGTTATCGGTGTTGATATATTCACAATCCTACTCAAATAGGAAGCAGATTTTTTTCACTCATTTAGAATTATTTCATTTTCTCCCTTTGCTTCAACAAGAAATTTCTAATATGTTTATATATTCATTATTTATCTATTACAAATAAAGTTATGCTAACTTTCGTCATATTTTACTTCACCATCTTTTCCCAAGATGTTTTCGTTTTTTTACGTCTTGATTTCCACGAAGATTCACGATCTTATTCTTCGCAATATGTGAAAACTAGATTTCAAATAGAAGCAAAAATATGTAGTAATCAACTATAGAGAGGAAGATGGGAGTACGTATTTAAATTCATGAATTATTCAAGTGTGCAAGCATCTGGGGAGTTCGAATCAAATGAGAGAATAATTGTTGTGAGGGACCTAAATGCTGAAGTGGGAGAGTGGTGAGGAGGACACAGTATATGTGTGTGCTGGTCCATCGAAAATGATGAAGGGACGTCGAATTGAATTAAGAACAGAGATTTGGTAATAGGTAATACATATTTTAAGATATAGGGCGAGTATACGGGTTATGGAGTAATACACAATGACAAGAGAAAAGAGAAAGAGAAGAGGGAAGGAAAAGTAAATTAACTGAAGATAGTGAGAGCTAGTAGGAAAATATAAGGGTATATTAGAAGAAAGGTTGGGCTGGAGAACGTACAGATAACGAGTATGTAGAAGGGATCTGACGGGTAGTTTAGCGAATGTAGTCTTAGAGTTCCCAGGAGACGTATGTAGCTATAGAAGGGTGGGTGCAGGATGGATGAGAAGTAATTCGTGGAAAGAAGACGTATAGTGGGTGATAGGGGTGACAGCGTTAGCATACGAAAATATTTTACAATGTAAACATTATTAACAAAAAGCAGACTAAATGGACGAAAAAGAAAGATGAAATGAGAGGGGGAGGAATGTATAAGGCAGGGAATGAGAAAATGTATGAGAACTTTAAAGATGATTTTGTTAGGGATAAGAATCAAATTTCGAAAGAGAAAATCTGGAAAGCAGAAATCAGCAACTTCACTCTGGCTGTACCCTTCTCCAGAACATCACTTCATCTGAGATCATTTATCCCCAGGATGACTCGAGTATGGAACACATTCGTATATGATGGACGACTGGATGAAGGGAGTCAAATTTGTGGATAGCCTGCAATGTCCTTTGGGAGTCGGAAGCAACCACGAACGATGAGGCGGTTATATTTAAATTCGCATGAGAGTAGTGAGAATTTCATGTAACTCTGCCATTACTATACCAGTAAAACAGCATCATCACTCACAACATCGAGAGAGTTAAAACCATCAGTGGCTGTACATTAGAGTGAGGATGAATGTATTTAAGAAAGAGTGACTATAAGGTTGTGGTAGATAATTGAGCTTTTGGTCATGGAAGCGGAAAGAGGCAAACTTTATTCGTCGGAACTTCCCTAAGAGAAATTTGCGGGACGAGTGTTAATGGGAGGAAAATTAAGGGTTGACAATAGGGCGCGAATACGGAGAAGAAAGGGACATAACAGGAGCGATGAAGAAATATCCCCTCCTAATATTCAACACTATTTTATACATTGAAGAATTATAAAGGTCATGGAAGAGGGTTTGAGGAAAGATGTTGTGACGCCAAGTTGAATCATAAAGTTTATTCGAGATCGAAGAAGACTGTAATAACTGACCGATTATCAGCGAAGACAGTGAGGAAGGATGTATCCAAGTGCATTCAGGGGTCGGCACAAGAGCGGCTATGTCGAAAACCAAACTGACGTGCGGACAGAGAATTTCGGGTTTCTAAGTACCATATTGAATGCTTGATAATAATACATTCCAACAACTTACAAATTTCACTAGTAAGAGCGATGGTTCTGTAATGTGAGGTGTCATGGGCCAAAGTAACTGGTTTACCAAGAACTAAGACAGACAGATTTCCAATGAAGAGGGTAAAACTCCTGTGGATTAAACGCGATAGCAAAGCTATAAGAGGACGGTAGGCACATTGAGTGTTAATGAGAAATTCCAGAATGTGAAGAGCGCCTTACAAGGTTCTTTAGAAAGAAAAGTCTCCCTCTCAAGTTTGAAGTGAAGGAATGAGGAGAGATGGATCCCCTGCAATAGATGTAGAAGATGATGCTCAGTTGTTTTGACAACCTCAACTGTGTTTGCAACCCTTTCAACAGCAGCTGGAAAACGGGAACTGGGTTCGTAGAGTACATACATGTCAAATTTCGTACTTTATTCCAGACCTTGCGCAAAGAATTATTAGAAGTAACATTGGGCAAGTAACCTCGCCAAGATCGCTTTGTTATCCATATAACACGAGGCACATGAACTTTCGCTTGTTGATAGCTATGAGCAAGTTTTGTACTAACAGTAGGGAACCCGAGCAGCGCGTTTCAAACACACTTTCACGAGCGTACTTACACTCAGTGTACATTTCTTATAAAGTTTACCTGGTGTTCGGGGGATTGTAATTATGGCTGCAGATAAAGAACAAACAGAAGATTTACAACAATTCGTGTGTAGAAGATGACTAAGGAGGAGCAACAAGAGAAGAGGTATGGCGTATATTTAGTGTCAAATCTGCTCTCTTAAACTGCCAACGAGAGTGACGAGGAGGTACAAAGTGAATACGAAAAGTAATGAAAAGTGGAAAATGTTAGCTGTCATTATCATTTCTGATCAATCTAGGTCCAGCGTTACAGAAGAAGAGCATGTAGAGAGATCCATACAGGTGACAGTACAGGTACGAGGAACTAAATGTGAATAGGAACCCATTGTTAAGATATGAAAGGGGAAAGATGAGAGGAAAAGCACTAACTGGTTTAAATCTCTCTCTCTCTCTCTCTCTCTCTCTCTCTCTCTCTCTCTCTCTCTCTCTCTCTCTCTCTCTCTCTCTCTCTCTCACACACACACACACACATACACACACACACACACACACACACACACACACACACACACACACACACACACACACACACACACACACACACACACACACACACACACACACACACACACACACACATACACACACACGCACACACACACACACAAACAAACACACACACATACACACATACAAATTCACAAATAAACACACAAACGAGAAGGGAGAGAGGGATAACAAGGAGGATAGAGAAGGGAGAGTAGACTGAGAAGTGTGGGAGATAGTGGAAAGTGAGTGGGGAGATAGTAGACAGACTGGGATTGAAAGAGTGAGAGGGCGAGAGTGAGAGGGCGAGAGTGAGAGGGCGAGAGTGAGAGGGAGAGAGTGAGGGGGAAACGAATCTAACTTCTAAACTTTCTTCATCTCTTCACAATTATATTTTTTCTTCCATCTAACTTAGTCAAAGGCAAGTGTTTAAAGTGAAGACTACGGTGTGCCAAGCCATTCCAGAGTCTGAAGCAGCAAAGACGCCATTGTAACTTCTGCAAGCAACTCTCTGACGCTTCTTGCTGCTCACTGCCATGACACATTACCAGTAATATTTATTAGTTAATAGTACGCAGTAGCATCACGCTTGAAACACATTTACACACACATATTACACACACACACATACACATCTCAGGGAGCAGAGAGAGAGAGGACCTAGCAGCGTTCACTGAAGAGGCGGGGCCAGGAGCTGAATCTCGACCCCTGCAACCACAATTAGGTGAGTACAGAGTCAGCCTTCAGAGTCTGGCTGTGTGGATAAAGTACTCTGTGATATAATACTGAGTTTGTAGGTTGAGATCCTCCTGTGGACCGAGAGATGTTTATATATATGTCGTGCCGAATAGGCAGAACTTGTGATCTTGGCTTAAATAGCAACGCTCATCTTGCCATATAGGACAAGTGGAAATTTGTGTATGCAATAATATCGCCAAAATCATTCTTAACCTAACGAATAAAATATATTTCACTGGGTTTGTTTAGTATTAAATTATTGTAAACAAATCTAAAATATATTTAGTTGGGTTAGGATAAAATAAATTGCTCTTGCTATAATAAGGTTAGGTAAGTTTTCTAAGATTCTTTTGGTGCAAAATTAAAATTTTTTACATTAACATTAATGAAAAAAATATATTTTTAAACGTATAAGAGAAAATTTTAGAAAGGACTTAATTTTAAATGAGTTCTTGCTAATTGACCAGTTTTACATATTCGGCACGACATTATATATATATATATATATATATATATATATATATATATATATATATATATATATATAAAATATATATATAAATATATATATATATATATATATATATATATATATATATACATACATACATATATATATATATATATATATATATATATATATATATATATATATTAGATAAGTTTAAAATAATTTAATAATAAACAAACACAATGAAATATATTTTGATCGTTAAGTTCAGAATGATTTTTACGAAATTATTTCATATATATATATGTATGTATGTATATATACATATATATATATATATATATATATATATATATATATATATATATATATATATATATATATATATATATATATATATATATATATATACATACATATATATATATATATATATATATATATATATATATATATATATATATATTAGATAAGTTTAAAATAATTTAATAATAAACAAACACAATGAAATATATTTTCTTTAGGTTCAGAATGATTTTTGCAAAATTACTGCTATATATATATATATATATATATATATATATATCTATATATATATATATATATATATATATATATATATATATATATATATATATATATATATATATATATATATATATATATATATATATATACATATGGCTTAAATAGCAACGCTCTTCCTGCTGAATAAGGGAAGAGAAAATTTGTGAATGAAATAATTTCGCAAAAATCATTCTGAACTTAACGATCAAAATATATTTCATTGTGTTTGTTTATTATTAAATTATTGTAAACTTATCTAAAATATATTTAGTTAGATTAGGTTAAATTAAATTGCACTCGTTATAATAAGGTTAGGTAAGTTTTCTAAGGTTCTTTTGATACAAAATAATTAATTTTTACATTAACATAAATGAAAAAAATATATCTTTAAACGTATAGGAGAAAATTTTAGAAAGGACTTAATTTTAAATGAGCTCTTGCTAATTCGACCAATTTTACCTATTCGGCACGACATATATACACATACATAAACGCACAACCATAAATATACACAGTTAGAGCAGGCAAAAATGCGGTAAGAATTAACAGAATAATCGTTCACTTGGTAAAAGGCACAATTGATGTAATTTGTCCAAACTAAATGAGAAAACTCTCAGAGCAGTATGAAATAATTTGAATGACAATAAATTAGCAAACTAGGCAATTTACTTTGATCATTAGATTACAAACATCTAGCACATTTAAGAAGTTAACGAGAGCAATACAAGCTGATTAACTTGAACTAACTCGTAGCAAAAGAAAGTTAACTGAGATTCATAATCTGATGACGTAAAATATACAACTGTTTGTATAAAATATACATATGTTTGTCTGTATTTTTAATACAAAGTTTTTTACAAATATTATCCCATGGCTGAGAATAGTTGTAGATGGCTGAAATAGTCAGCCTGCATGGCTGAGTACAGAGTGGCAGCAGACAATAATGGCTGAGTACAGAGTGGCAGCAGTCAGCCTGACTCTAGATGGCTGAGTACTGACAGCCTGACTCTACAGAGTGGCAGCAGTCAGCCTGACTCTAGATGGCTGAGTACAGAGTGGCAGCAGTCAGCCTGACTCTAGATGGCTGAGTACCGAGTGGCAGCAGTCAGCCTGACTCTGGATGGCTGAGTACAGAGTGGCAGCAGACAGCCTGACTCTAGATGGCTGAGTACAGAGTGGCAGCAGTCAGCCTGTCTCTAGATGGCTGAGTACAGAGTGGCAGCAGTCAGCCTGACTCTAGGTGGCTGAGTACGGACTGGCAGCAGTCAGCCTGACTAGGTGGCTGAGTGCAGACTGGCAGCAGTCATCCTGACTAGGTGGCTGAGTGCAGACTGGCAGCAGTCAGCCTGACTCTAGATGGCTGAATATTGCTGAAATATGCAGGATAATATCTATGAAGACACTACTGAAGGAAATTCAGTTTAATTTACAAGTCAATGCAAAAATTTACTTTTTCTAATAAAACCAAAACATATCTAATTCTGGGACACTAAGTTCTTCTGCACAGACGTAGGAAATATTTTGAAGAATTAATGCAGTTTGCACACACAGATGTATAGAGCTTGTAGAGCTGATTAAACAAACATTTGTATGGGCAAATATAGAAGCTGTCGACAGAGCGTGTTTGTGCATAGAGGCAAATACATTAATGTGGCTACCTAAGGAAATCCGTCACAGATAAGTAGTTTGGATAAAAATCCCACTAGCATGCCATGCTCGGTTGGTAAAGCTCTCGCCTCACACACTGAGTGTCCATGGTTCAATCCCCGGCACTGGTGGAAACGTTGGGTATGTTTCCTTACATCTGCTGCTCCTGTTCACCTAGCAGTATGTAATGTACCTGGGTGTCTGTCGACTGGTGTGAGTCGCATCCTGGGGGACCTCGTTGATACACTGACTTTCTTGGGTTATCCTGGGTGCTTAACCCCTCTGGGTTGGAAATCCGAACAAATCTTATCTTAATGTTGTTGTTATCACAGCTGAGCGGAAATGACATTTGTCTCAACCCATACATCATGGCTTAGGCTGAAAAACTCTGAACAAAAACATCGCTGCAATACATGGGAGTATCTTAACCATGCTTTCACTGAATAGGCATATCACGTGACCTTACATGGTTTGGAAAACACACTGGATTTCTCACACAAAAAATAAGAATCACATGGAAACTTAGCACACTGGAACGTGCGGAACACAGGCGATTGTCAGTGGAGAAACACAGGACACAGGGTTACAGCGCGGACGATGAAGGTGTTGATGGGGTGTTGGTAAAGCCTCGTAGTGAATCTTCGCAGGAGACTGTAGAAACCTTGTAGGTGACTGTTACGAAGTGACATGCAGAAAAAATATTTTATAAAATATAGTTCCGGGAGTATACTAAAAGCGGACGTGTATTATTCCCTGAAAGTGAACACGTTTTGTTCCTGTCAGTCAAGCAGTGGTCAGGACAGGAGCAGATGAGAAGCGTTTTTAGTTCAGTACGGTTAGGAACGTGGCTGGGTGAATTAGTCATGGGTTGATGTTAGTTTGAGTAGGTAATTTTGTTAAGTTTTTTAGTGTATACCATAGGTGTTTGTGTTTAGTGCTCTCGTTTTTATTTGTAAAGCCCTAGTATGCAAGGGCCTGTGTTATGGAGAGTATTTAATGTTTCCACTGTAGGCTATATAGTCTGCAGAAAGTGGGGGGGGGGGCGGTCATGGAACCTCCCTGTTCATAAATGTTCAGTAGCAGTGTGCTAGTGAGTTAATGTGAACTGGAGTGCTGTGTTTTTCAGTGTAATTTTATAACTCCTAGACAGCAGTGTGAGCAGCCTTTTGGAGCCAGGAACATTTTATTTAAGTAATGACATTAGAGTCGTAACAGTGACTCTCAGATATAGGCTGATAGATGGTACTCCATGTGGTATGCCCAGGTGATCACATAGCGACGAGAGGTTTAGGTGATGCTAAGTTAAAATTTCCGTCTAGATGAACATGAGAGGAAAACAAACTTGCTCCAGCGTCCTGCTGTGAACCTTAACACTTTAAAAAAATAATTGATTCTATAAGGATGTGACTGCTCTATCAAGCTATGCACTAGTCGTATGCTACATGCTGAAATAAGGCGCTCTATCTTTCTCTCTTTCAATCCCTCTCCCACTCCTCCCTTCCCCGGCACTCCTCAAACATACTGATTAGGAATTGGTTAGCCGTTCCTGCTTGGCTGTAAGCATTTGAAGACTGAGTAGGGAGAAGCATGAGTAAAATACACCTGGTTGGAGCCAAACACAGCAAGGGTTACTGTAATTTATGGGTAGTGCGGACATCAGGTCGTAGGCGTTAGAAGATGAGCCATGACCAGGAGCCCAGGCAGTGATGTCTACATCGCTGATCCTGTGTGGCATGCTAGGAGTATGTTATATTTTATTTGGCGTGTGTCACACGCCCACACAGGCTGCCTCCCGACCAGCGAACCAGGTGCTAAGGGTTTAACGAGAAGGGGCCCCATCGTTATACCAGCACCTTGATTCAATCCATCAATCACGAGGAAGTCCACCTAAGCCTAGAAGAGACGTGAGACGCTCGTGAAGCAACTTTGGCAGTTTTACCTTCATGCTGGTTCCCTACAATTCTCAGCGTGTCTTGTGCTTGCATTTTTGTCTCATTGCACATAGCTGTAAATACTGTCAATAGGCTATATGTACTGCAAATACCAGCTTATTTTAGTGAAGAAAATACAATAATTTATTCTCTCTCCTGCTATTTTGCTGGTTCCTAATTGTTTATCGTGCTCTGACAAGGTGTGCATGCCAACAGTCTACACCTGTGTCCGTAATACCTAGGTGGTTACAAGTTGAGCTACAGGGATCAACTCATGTCGATGCAAAAATGCTAGACAGAGCACTATTGCAGACAAGATAATGTCACGTTACTTACTCAGGGGGCCTGAGAAGAAGGACACGAGGTACAGACGCTAAAGACTCAGGTGAGTAACAGAGATGTCAGGAAGTACTTCTGCTTCTGGGTGACCAGGAAATGAATGACCTGGACCAAGAAGTAGTCGTGAGAGGCTCCATGCATAAGTTTAAGGATAGGTATGGCATTACTTACGAGGCTAAGAAGGAGAAAACTCAGCATCATCCACCAACTAGTAAGTACACACACACACACACACACACACACACACACACGCGCGCGCGCGCGCGATCGAGCGCTTTTAAAACACCAGAATCAATAAACCTAGAAAGTCACCTCCACGTCTTGTGAGACTACTTTAGTTCCTTGGTATTGTCGCAGCCCCAGCGGCTCCACCAGCTGACCAGCGTCTCTCTCTCTCTCTCTCTCTCTCTCTCTCTGAGGGCACTGGATACATTGTATCAAGGACTGAGAGCTACGTATTTAGTTGATATGATGGTTGAACGGCTACACCTAGTAACATTACCCGACTCTAGGTCAAGAGGCCTAGTACGATGGAACAATAACATCGGCTCCTAGTCTTTTATAATAATTTCATTATCCTCATGCTGAAACGGGAAATAGGAAATTTGAAATCTATGTGATTATATGAGAAGTATGAATTAAAGATTTGAAACGAGGTTGAGATAAACAGATAGAAGTTAATGAGCAAAATATATGGAAGTGTAAAGGAGTGTCCTGTGATAAATTTTAAGAAGGATGAGGAAGTGATATCGAGTATTCTTCAGAAATGTTTGAGCGTAATATATTGTAAATGAAACCTTATTTTTTTCTTTTGCTGTCTGAGAAGAGTAATATTGTTGAAGGATCTTGAATTTAGGATATTGGATATATGGTATAAATATTGTAGCTTGGTTGGCTGTCATTCGAATGTTTGTTCTTCCAGATAGAGAACAAACGATTTCGAATGTGTATTTGATCTCTAACTCACCCCACACCGGCCATCTCCCACCAAGTCAGGGGAAAACTCTCACAGTCAATTATTCAATCACCGTTTTGCCAGAAGCGTGCCGACATCACAGTTGAGGTGTCCCTCTGGAGCGTAATATTTCCATTCCTCCTTTAGTATGCAGGCAGTTTAATACCCACCACCTGGACTATCGTCCTGCTACTCAGTTTTATTGAATTCCTTCGTTACCTTGATCACACTCCAACAGCACGTCAGATCACAAAAACTTGCCTCCACTCACTCCTCCCTAACAGGTCCACATAAGCCTATTGGATATCCAAGTTCCTAAGCACTCAAAAACACCTTTACTCCCTCCCTCCCACCTTTCCGAGAACAACCCCTTATCACTTCTCCCTCCCATTTTTCCAAGAACAACCCCCCTATCCCTTCTAATCATTCAAATTTTTCCATCCTCCCTAAATCTCCAAATTACCTCGAAAACTTCTCCTAATTCTTCTGAATGTAAGTATTTTGATAACCAGACACCTTATAATTTCCAAACTACGAATTCTCTGCAGAACACATTAGCCTCAAACACTACATCACTGCCTCCAGCTGCTTCCTCTCAGTTTTACAATGTAACAGAGTTGGTACCACTATTCCCTTGTACATTCCCTTTTTTCCTCTATGAATAAAGGTCTTTTTCTCCACAGATAATTCAATGCACTACCCACATTTTTTCCCCCTCGCGAATCATATGATTCACCTCATCGAATCTTTTATTATCTAGATTTATTTTTTACTCTCCTCACTTTGCTCCTTCTAATGATCACTTTTAATTTCCTCCTTTTAATTACATTTCCAGTTTCGTGTATTATCTTTTGCAGTTAAACTCTGTAGGATCTCCCAAGAGGAAAGCGTCATCGGCAAAACAACAGCAGATGCAATTCCCATTTTGCAACAAATTCGCTATCCTTTCATCCAACACCTCTCCCAGCACCTTAGTATTCATTTCTTTTACAATTCCATTGACGATGGGTATACCTCAGATATTTACTGGGTAGGTTTACCTTAGTATTCATTTTTTTTGTAATTCCATTGACGAGGTGGAGACCTCAGATATTTACTGGGTAGGGTTACATTAGTATTCATTTCTTTTACGATTCCATTGACGAGGGGTAGACCTCAGATATTTACTGGGTAGGTTTACCATATGTTAGAACTATCACATTTCTCTCCACCGCTTGTGTTTTTCAATCGTAAGATTATAACGCCATTGCCTTATATTGGTGTTTTTATGTTATGTTTGTGATAACATGAATGTCAACACGTTTGTATCTGGATGCTGATTTTTTGGATCTTTTGGATCCTTGGATCTAGGCCAGCGCCTGGAATTTTATAACTCACTTGCCGCGAATTCAAGCCCACCCATACCGTGGTTTGTCTGCAATCGTGTTATTGCGATTTCGTGAGTCATACTACTCCTACCACAAGTACTACTACTAGTGTTACTACTACTACTGCTACCTACAACGATTATATTATGATATGAACCTCATTCTAATGCCTCTATACACCCTGTGTCCTGTTGTTTGTAACGGCTTGACAAAGCTCCTGGAGAGCGAAACGTCGCCACAATAAATGTGTCACATTAGCTGCATAGTGTCAGTAATTTACCAACATTATTACAACACCCACTTTGAAGCGAAACTGAAGAGGTGCTCTTTTCTTATCTCGGAGAAATTAATATCCTAAGTATACCAGCATATTAAGTTGAAAATAGCTTAGTGATACAGAGAGGAATATTAAAATTAATTTTGAACTTCGCTTGTCCTAATTTTCAACTTTTAATTTTATTGACTTAACTTCAAGTTTTCAGTATTTAACCACATTAGTTACCTCTGCTGCTCTGTGAACTATTCCTGTAGCTTGCACTGGGGCACAGGGGCCAGCCAACGAAATATTTTTAGTGTTCTGAGTCGCTCTTCTTGTCATACTTTTTTTGGAAATATATGTTTAACACCATAATAATAATGTATATCCCGATGTAGCCTTGAATGTTCTCGCTCGACATGAACGAGATTCATGTTCTACTTCTGAAAGTTTAGCTTTCTACGTGTAGGAGGTTAGCAAACTACTTCTAGATTAGCCTTCTACTTACAGGAGGTTGGCAAACTACTTCTAGATTCGCCTACTACTTACAGGAGGTTGGCAAACTACTTCTAGATTAGCTTACTACTTACAGGAGGTTGGCAAACTACTTCTAGATTAGCCTACTACTTACAGGAGGTTGGCAAACTACTTCTAGATTAGCCTACTACTTCTAGGAGGTTGGCAAACTACTTCTAGATTAGCCTACTACTTATAGGAGGTTGGCAAACTACTTCTAGATTAGCCTTCTACTTATCATTTTATTAGTAGTGAGCTATTGTTTAACTTGTTGTAATGTTAACTTTCCACGTTCACGAGGTTAACGTCCTACCTTTAGGACACTAACCTGATACAAATGAGAATCGGATGTAAGAGTGTTCCCGAGTTAAGAGGATGGCTGCCGACTCGAATGGGGTCATTTTCCTGAAGGTTCAATACCCTGACGTGTTCAGCAGAGAAATGAGGCGAAAATCTCTGGCAGTGACGTGTTCGTTCATCAATATTTAATTCTGCGTTTGACTTTTTGCGTGTTTGTCTGGCTTTTATTTCCAGTGTGGATATTTTTTCACATTATTTTTGAAGAAGTTTTTGTAAAGTTCGGACGTACAAGACGATGTCTGCAAAAGATCTGTCTGTAGAGATATTTTTGTAGAAGACGTAGCTGTAGAAGACGCATCTGTAGAAAACCTTAGTCTGTGAAACATGAATCTGTAGAAGACCTGTCTGTGGAATATGAGTCTGTAGAAGACCTATCTGTCGAACATGAGTCTGTAGAAGACCCGTCTGTGGAACATGAATCTGTGGAAGACGTGTCTCTGGCACGGCTTTTACAGACGCCACCGACTTCTAAGTCGTTCCTATAAAAAAAATGTCAATCGAAAACATCCCTGGTGAAGACAATAATGTTTGCAAAAGAAGTGTACAAACGACGAAGACTGTTGACGTCGTGACTGTGGAAGTGCACCTGGAATACGTTTTATCTGTCAAAGCTGGATATAAGGAAGTTTAGATTGGTATAAGTCGCTCCGGTAAAAGGCGTTTCATTAAAAAAATACGACAATAAAATACGTGAGATTAGACGTTTTATCTATATAAAAAGTGTTTGTAAAAGAAGCGCCTGTATAGACGTCTTTGTATTATAATTTTAAAGGGAAGCACTTCGCCTTTAAGTGTTATGTAATGCCCATAGTGCCTTGGAACTGTATGGCAGATAGGCTTGATTCGAGGAACTGGAGACGTGTTCTTGCATACCTTCCTGAAGGAAGTGTGCCTTTTAAAGACAGCACCTCTGAAGGCTTTCTTCTTAAGAAATAACAACTGGGTGTGTACAGTGCAAAATGAAGTATTTGCCATCCTAATGGCGCTGAAGTTAAATTTTGTCACTAAGTTTGATTCTTTGATTATTGCTGATTTTATGTCATCAGTGAAGGCGCTTGACTCATGTAATAAATGTCAACATGTAAATTGGAGAAGCCAGATGTACTTACTCAAAAAATAAGAGAACAAGGAATTAATGTACAATTTTTATGGATTCTATCACACACTGAACTACTCCTTCGTGATAAAGTTAACTAGTTTGCCAAACAATGTATCCAGAAGGAAAATGTAATATATAACTTTGGTACGTTAGTGTCTAGCTTTAGAAATATAATCAGGAGAGAAGTAAATAATGAAGGTTAATGTAACAGAAATGCAATTAGAAGTCTGAGTAGATCTATCACACGCTATTATAACATGAACTTTTATAAGTATTATAAGTATTGATTGATACAAGCACCTGCAGTAGTTTGGAATATGTGTAGATGCTTAAACTATTCGCAAAGTATGTTATTAGTTTTATGGTCACTTTCTTAAACACTGAGTATTTAACTATTCCCGTATTGAAGCATATACTGACAGTATAATAACCTTCGTGATTTACCAAGGTCTCTTAATTAAAGTAAGATAACAGATTTATATATCCTAAATTTGTTTGCAGCAGATGACGGCTTTGAGGGGACTTGAGCTAGAGTTCGTCACGGCCACGCTGCAGGGAGACTTGTCTGTAAAAACATGCATTTGTGGTCACAGTGGTGGCTATGCTAACCTCCCTATTATGTATATATATATACCTAGTTGGATGAATCTTTTTGTAGCCACGTGGCCCAGTGGCTAACGCATCGGTCTGGAGTTTTACGACTCTCTAACAGCGAGATCAAGCCCCACCCGTAGATTGTAAGTCAATTGTAGATCTAAATCCAGATATACTCCAGTTAACCCATGTACTAATTCCAACGCCTTTTTCTGTATCCATATGTTTCTGCCAATTTGGCTTCAGAAAAAATAAAAGTACAAACGATGCAATTGTAAAAATGCTAGATCTACTTTACACAGTACAGGAAAATAAGGAATGTCCATTAGGACTCTTTATTTGACACAGTAGACCACGGTATCCTACCCCACAAACTTGACCATTATGGTATAAGAGACCATGCACTTGCATATTTCAAATCCTACCTTACTAATAGGTATCAGTACGTCATCATTAAAGACACAACCTCATCAACACGACCACTTGATACTGGAGTGCCACAGGGAAGTGTCCTTGGTCCCCTGCTCTTCCTCTTATACATCAATGATCTTCTTAACGCATCACAACACCTGAGGCCCATTCTGCTTGACGACACGATTTATGTCTTCTCCCATCCAAATCTTGGCACACTCAACACCATTGTTAACGAGGAGCTACTAAAAATATCTACTTGGATGACAGCCAATAAACCTACACTCAACACTGAAAAAACCTTCTATATTATGTTTGGTAACAGGGCAGGTGTTGTGCCACAACTTAACATTATGATCGACAACATAATATCTGCCATACATAATGAGGGCAAATTCCTAGGCCTGCACCTCAACAGCAACCTGAATTTCAACACCCATATCCAACACATAGCAAAAAAGTATCCAAAACTGTTGGGATTCTCTCCAAGATAGGTTACTACGAGCCACATTCAGCCCTTCTCACACTATACTAGTCACTCATCTATCCCTACCTCACCTTTGCTATTTGAGCCTGGGAATCAACTGTAGCAACACACCTAAAGTCAATAATAACCCAACAAAAAGCTGCAGTAAGAAATCTCACACAATCCAATCCCAGGCAACCCCTCCCCCTCACTCTTCAAAGGTCTATATTTACTCACTGTACAGAACATCCACAGTTACTACTGTGCAACCTATATTTTAAGAACCTTAATTAAATTCAAGTATTAACCCTGACCTAAAACACTTTCTTGATAGTTGTGACAGGACCCACAGGCATAACACCAGACACAAAATCTCTATGACATTCTTTGCGTTCGGCTAAACCTATACAAAAATTCAATGTACATAAAAGGTCCTAAAATCAGGGACACCCTACCTGAAAACTCTAGAACTGCAGACACAATCATCACTTTCAAAATTACCGTGAGAAAACATCTTATCTCCCTAACACACCCCACCGCCAGGTAACTACACGAAAACAACCTATTCTCATGTATCATACACATAAAAAACAACCTAGACCTCCCCTCGAAATCTATGTTTCCCCACAATTCACACTTACACTCACCAATTGACTATAAACATAGAAATACATAATAAAACTATTACCTAATGAATCTTAAACTAATGATAAGTTTGCCCGAGATACTCTAATACAGGAGTTTCGATATGTTCGTATAGAAGGCACCCATGTAGAAATTCCTATAGCAGACGTGCCTGTAAAAGTTACTGTACTACACGTTTCTCTAGAAGTGCCTATAGAAAGCGTTCCTGTGCAAAACAAATCTGAGACTTCTGTAGAAGACTTTCCTGCTGAAGGCTTTCCAGTTGAAGACTTTCCCGTAGAAGACTTTCCTGTAGAAGAATTTCCTGTAGAAGAATTTCCTGTTGAAGAATTTCCTGTTGAAGAGTTTCCTGTAGAAGACTTTCCTGTAGAAGACTTTCCTGTAGAAGACTTTCCAGTAGAAGGGAATTCTGAAGAAGACACTGCTAAAGACCTGCCTATCGTAGTGAGGATTTGTATCAGCAGGATCACTGGGTGGAAAATATTTACCTAATATAGAATACAGAAATTCAATGCATTTTGAAAATATTGTTTAAAGCATACTTTTGACAAGTACGAAAAACACTAATACTCTCAAATATATTTCTGATGCGTTCGAATTAAAAAAAAGCGATAAACCCAAAATATATATCAGATGAACTTGGGGGTAAAAGTGCAAGTAATTTCATGGATTTAAACTTTCTGAGGGTACATTGGAGCCTGAAATTATACCCAAAATCTGAATGCAGAATATTCTGGCTCTGTTGCTCAGAGTATTGCCAAAACTGTTTACAGAACGCTACAGTAAGTATTTCATAAATGCACTGTGAACTTGGCTGTACCTAATCTTAGATGACCAAGGATCCGCTGGGATGACCTAAGGATCCTCTTGGATGGACTAAGGATCCTCTAGGATTTCCTAAGGATCCTCTGGGATGATCTGAGGATCCTCTTGGATGGCCTAAGGATCCTCTGGGATAACCAAAGGATCCTCTGAGATTTCCTAAGGATTCTTTGGGATTTCCTAAGGATCCTCTGGGACGACATAAGGATCCGCTTGGATTCTCAGGTTTTGTCAAGAAAATTTAGAAACAGCGGAAAAATTCCTTGGTATTTATTTAATGATAAAGTATCATTAGTAAGGAGACGACAACACATTTGTATCACTGTAAGATGAACGCTATAACTGAGCCATGGGTCAACCTATCTTAGCTACAAGTCACACCAGCTGAGATACAAGTCACACCAGCTAAGCTACGTCACACCAGCTGAGATACAAGTCACAATACCTAATCTACAAGTCACACCACCTAAGCTGCAAGTCACACCACCTAAGCTGCAAGTCACACCACCTGAGCTACAAATCACACCACCTAAGCTACAAATCACACCACCTAAGCTACAAGTCACACCACCTAAGCTACAAGTCACACCACCTAAGCTATAAGTCACACCAGCTGAGCTACAAGTCACACCACCTAAGCTACAAGTCACACCACCTAAGCTACAAGTCACACCAGCTGAGCTACAAGTGGCGCATGCACGTTCTTCACCTGAGCAGTTAAGCTGGTCATGGTGACGTGTAGGTTGCTGCTGCTGCTGCTGCTGCTGCTGCTGCTGCTGCTGCTGCTGCTGCTACTGTACATGAAGCTCTGGCAGCCTCGTGGCTTCACTAGTCACGTAAATGTCAGTTCACTCCATGTGTCAATAAACTTTCATCCTTCGAGAATTATTAATCCACTTAACGCAAAACAAAATACAATATTGCGTTTCCCATAACACGTTTGTCAATACAAATACACGCTCACGCATGCTTCAGCAGGCATGGCTGAGCGTGTTTGATAGGAGTGAATGGAGACAAATGGTTTTTAATACTTGACGTGCTGTTGGAGTGTGAGCAAAGTAACATTTATGAAGGGATTCAGGGAAACCGGCAGGCCGGACTTGAGTCCTGGAGATGGGAAGTACAGTGCCTGCACTCTGAAGGAGGGGTGTTAATGTTGCAGTTTAAAAACTGTAGTGTAAAGCACTCTTCTGGCAAGACAGTGATGGAGTGAATGATGGTGAAAGTTTTTCTTTTTCGGGCCACCCTGCCTTGGTGGGAATCGGCCAGTGTGATAATAAAATAATAAATAATATATATATATATGTATATATATATATATATATATATATATATATATATATATATATATATATATATATATGTATATATATATATATATATATATATATATATATATATACATATGTCGTGCCGAATAGGCAGAACTTGCGATCTTGGCTTAAAAAGCAACGCTCGTCTTGCCATATAGAACAAGTGAAAATTTGTGTATGCAATAATTTCGCCAAAATCATTCTGAACCTAACGAAAAAAATATATTTCACTGGGTTTGTTTAGCATTAAATTATTGTAAACAAATCTCAAATATATTTAGTTGGGTTAGGCTAAAATAAATTGTTCTTGTTATAATAAGGTTAGGTAAGTTTTCTAAGATTCTTTTGGTGCAAAATTATAAATTTTTACATCCATCATCATTAATGAAAAATATATATCTTTAAAGGTATAAGAGAAAATTTCAGAAAGGACTTAATTTTAAATGAGTTCTTGCTAATTGACCAGTTTTACATATTCGGCACGACATATATATATATATATATATATATATATATATATATATATATATATATATATATATATATATATATATATATATATATATATATATATATATATATATACATATATGTGTGTGTGTGTGTGTGTGTGTGTGTGTGTGTGTGTGTGTGTGTGTGTGTGTGTGTGTGTCGTGCCGAATAGGCAGAACTTGCCATCTTGGCTTAAACAGCAACGTTCATCTTGCCATATAGGACAAGTGAAAATTTGTGTATGCAATAATTTCGCCAAAATCATTCTGAACCTAACGAAAAAAATATATTTCACTGGGTTTGTTTAGCATTAAATTCTTGTAAACAAATCTAAAATATATTTAGTTGGGTTAGGCTAAAATATATTGTTCTTGTTATAATAAGGTTAGGTAAGTTTTCTAAGATTCTTTTGGTCCAAAATTAAAATTTTTTACATTAACATTAATGAAAAAAATATATCTTTAAACTTATAAGAGAAAATTTTAGAAAGGACTTAATTTTAAATGAGTTCTTCCTAATTGACCAGTTTTACATATTCGGCACGACATATATATATATATATATATATATATATATATATATATATATATATATATATATATATATATATATATATATATATATATATATATATATATATTTATATATATATATATATATATATATATATATATATATATATATATATATATATATATGTATATATATATATATATATATATATATATATATATATATATATATATATATATATATATATATATATATATATATATATGTATATATATATATACATATATATATATATATATATATATATATATATATATATATATATATATATATATATATATTCATATGTACTTACCTAGTTGTGGTTGCAGGGGTTGAATCACAGTTCCTGGCTCCGCCTCTTCAGTGGCCGCAACTGGGTCACTCTTCCCGGTCCATGAGCTTTATCATACCTCTTCTTAAAGCTATGAATGGATCCTGCCTCCACTACATCGCTTCCCAAACTATTCCACTTCCTGACTACTTTGTGACTGAAGAAATGCTTCCTAACATCCCTGTGATTCATCTGTGTCTTCAGCTTCCAACTGTGTCCCCTTGTTGCTGTGTCTCATCTCTGGAACATCCTGTCCCTGTCCACCTTGTCAATTCCTCTCAGTATTTTATATGTCGTTATGTGTGTGTGTGTGTGAATACATTAGCACAATATATCAAAGATTATGGATCTCCTCCAGCTCTTCTGAAGATGGACGCGAGCCCGGTAATCAGTAAGCATTTCCCTTCTGGATGGCAACGCTGAGGCGCTGGAACATGAAAGTGGCCGCCTTTGGGTCCCTGGTAGTGTCGATGAGTCTGGAACCCAGTTCTTTGAGGAAATGCGTGGCGTTCTTTCCCCATAATTAAAAAATGCTATAGAACTTATAACTGAAATTTATATAACTCTAGCTCTTGTTGACTTACGATTTTGTAGCTAAGTTGCTCCAGCTTTTATGTCAAAATTATTTAACAAAATATCATAGTTTGTATTTTAAAGAAAAAAACTGGGTAGGAAATGAAAAAAATTAATCCTGTATCACAAGTAAGATTAATATACAAATAAAGAATTATTATGAATGAGTAATTTAAAGCAGCTAGCTTGTAAAAAATTAACATAACTCTTAAGTAAACACATATCAGATAAATGTGCCGGGTATGATTATTACTCTAAGTGGGTAATACCAACAAAATCTCTAAGAATTCGAAAAAGGAAGTTTACATATACTAAGATATCTATACCTAAACACCTTATAATCATTGCACAGTTGCAAGCCAGATTCAGGGATGCAATACTCTTTAAATAAAAACAATAGTATATCAAAATTAATCCTGTTATAATTGCTAAAACCAGAATTAAGTTTTGCGTGAAACATGTAACCTGACGACCACTTCCTCGTTATCTAACAAATCACTTTATATGTAATGACCTAAATATTTAAAATATTCTACAATTTCAAGCTGACTAATAATATTATTCAAATTATTAGAAATACATTTTATCTTGTGTAAATATCAAATTATATATATTGCACTTTTTTTAGCAAAATAATGAATTAATTTTAAATCTTCACTTCATTCAGCCAAAAGAGCAATATCAACCGCATATGCAATGATAATTACTCCAAGAAAGTGGAACCTTCATCCCATTACCATAAAGGCAATATTTTTAATCACATCATCAGTAAATAATTTAAAAAACAATAATTTAATAATGTCTTATACCCTTGTTAAGTATTTAATTATTACCTTTTCTTCCACCTTGCAAAATTTTTGACGCCTACTTTCTTAAATAATACATTATAAATATACAATATCAGGATTCCTCTATCAGTAAGCATATCTCCTAGGGAAAAGATTGCCTGTATTATCAAATGCCTTACATAGGTCCATGGAAACCAGGTATGGCCTTCCTACCTTCTTCAAGTAACGTCTAGCAAGTGGAATGTTTTATGATGTCACTTTGGATTCTAGCAGAATGAACACTGAAAAAATTTGATGGATGGAAGCTCGTTCTGCTCTCAAAAGATAAACCAGTGTTAAATGTTGGCTAAGTTGAGAAGTCTGGGCAAGAATTCCTGTACCTGTTTTCCCTAGTTTCACCTTGTTGGGAATACGGATCTAAGCAGAAGAATACGAATAAGGTGACTGTGACTGGAACAATACACAAATAACCCGCACGTAAGAGACAAACTTATGATGATGTTTTGGTCTGACATGAACCTCTAGCTAGCCCCACGGATCAAAGTGTTAGCCGAGAGTTGTGAGTGGCATCCTGGGCAAGAAGATCAAAAGGACCTCAACGAAATGAGTTCGCATTTCTTAACTTTCTTCTGGTATCCAGGGTTAATAGTCCTGAGGGGTTAATTATCCGATGAAAGTTTTCTTTTCCTTATGAGAGTCTCTTACGTTGCTCACTCTCGCAGTGTTAAAAGCTTGCAGGCAACACTTACCCCCACGTGCCGCCACCACCGTTCCCCGCCACTCTCATACTTGTGTTTTGTCTGTCACTAAAATACACTGTGGCTGTTGTGGAAAATGTTGGGAGAACAGAAGAGTGAACCTTAACTGTTTCTCTGTACCGTTTTTGGTCCTTTGTTTAGACACACACACACACACACACACACACACACACACACACACACACACACACACACACACACACACACACACACACACACACACACACACACACACACACACACACACACACACACACACACACACACACACACACACACACACACACACATACACCCCCCCACACACACACACACAAACACACACACACACACACACACACACACACACACACACACACACACACACACACTCACACACACACACACACACACACACACACTCATACACATACACACTGTGTCCAGAGACTGGACACAGTAACAAGGGGACACAGTTGGAAGTTGAAG
This sequence comes from Cherax quadricarinatus, assembly GCF_038502225.1. Classification (NCBI taxonomy): domain Eukaryota; kingdom Metazoa; phylum Arthropoda; class Malacostraca; order Decapoda; family Parastacidae; genus Cherax; species Cherax quadricarinatus. Next base: position 10,961,022 of record NC_091311.1, on the reverse strand, counting down.
ACACAGATGAATCACAGGGATGTTAGGAAGTATTTCTTCAGCCACAGAGTAGTCAGTAAGTGGAATAGTTTGGGAAGTGATGTAGTGGAGGCAGGATCCATACATAGCTTTAAGCAGAGGTATGATAAAGCTCACGGCTCAGGGAGAGTGACCTAGTAGCGATCAGTGAAGAGGCGGGGCCAGGAGCTCGGACTCGACCCCCGCAACCTCAACTAGGTGAGTACATATACACACTTCGCGGAATAGACAAGGTGGACAAAGACAGGATGTTCCAGGGAGGGAACACAGAAACAAGAGGTCACAATTGGAAGTTGAAGACTCAGATGAGTCAAAGGGATGTTAGGAAGTATTTCTTCAGTCATAGAGTTGTCAGGCAGTGGAATAGCCTAGAAAGTGACGTAGTGGAGGCGGGAACCATACATAGTTTTAATACGAGGTTTGATAAAGCTCATGGAGCAGGGAGAGAGAGGACCCAGTAGCAACCAGTGAAGAGGCGGGGCCAGGAGCTAAGACTCGACCCTTGCAACCACAAATAGGTGAGTACACACACACATACACACACACACCCTGCACGACATTGGAGGACAGGAGGGTTAAGGAACACATGATAACGAGGAATTGACAAGCTGGACTGAGACAGAATGTTCCAGATATGGGACACAGAAACAAGGGGTCACAATTGGAAATTGACGATTCAGATGACTCTATAGTCGTCAGGAAGTGGAATAGTCTGGAAAATGACGTAGTGGAAGCAGGAACCATACATAGTTTTAAAACGAGGTATGATAAAGCTAATCGAGCAAAGAGAGAGAGGACCCAGTAGCGATCAGTGAACAGGCGGGGCCAGTAGCTATGACGCGACCTCTTCAACCACAAATGGGTGAGCACACACACACACACACACACACACACACACACACACACACACACACACACACACACACACACACACACACACACATACACACACACACACACACAGAACGCGTGCAAAACGGCAGAAACTGAGAGAGAGCATACAAAGATGCAAGGAGCAAAAAAGAGAGACAAGGCTAGAGACTAGCAGGGACACCCAGGGTCTGGAGGACCAGTAACCACATCTACCCAAAGAACCCTCACAGGACACCGCAACCAGTATAACAAATCAAACCACACTCCATACTCAGACACTCCCACCCCAGGCACAAACCCCACCTACACAGCCACGTCACCCACTTCCTCACACCCCACAAAGGGAACAGAGGTGGAGGAGGAGTTGCACTGCTCATCACAAACCATTATAGTTTTGAGGAATTGGGAAGGAGTGGACAGAGGGGAAGCAAGTGACTACATAGCAGGTACACATGTGGTGATTACAGCATTGTACAACCGGCCACTGAATAGAGATATAGAAAATACAGAGAGTATGTAAAGAAGATGTAATCCAGATTATGTCATTTTTCTGAGGAGACGTTTTGTCTTGAAAATGGCAGTCGAAGAAGTTGGGGTGAAAGAATGTGGTTATGAAGTTACATTTGAGTAGCCAGCCGAGTGAGATTGTGTCGTCGCTCGAGGTTTCTCGTGTGCGCATGAGATGCGACACACGTCATTATATAGTTCTGCTCTCCACTTTGTTTTGTGTGCTCTCAAAATTCTCTGATAGACACTCCTTGCAAAAACCTTTGGCAAACCTCATGATGAGCGAAAATCACAAATTACGCTCTAACCCACGCGACCACGGAATCATACAAGAATCATGCACCCAGCAGAACTAGGTGTTTTACAGTGATCGGAGAGTGATGTGTGATGTGATGTGATTAGGTAGGTCAAAGCGACATGGGTTAGAATCCTCGGGTTAGTCGCAGTGTTGTTATTGATTAATACATTAATACAGCTTGTTCGTGCTTACAAAAATATATATGAATATATATATATATATATATATATATATATATATATATATATATATATATATATATATATATATATATATATATATATATATATATATATATATATATATATATATATATATATATATATATATATATATATATATATATATATATATATATATGTATATATATATATATATATATATATATATATATATATATATATATATATATATATATATATATATATATATATATATATATATATATATATATATATATATATATATATATATATATATATATATATATATATATATATATATATATATATATATGATGAAATTAAGACATATGCAACATCTGGGAATCTTTATTGAAGGTGTTTCGCCATCCAGTGGCTTTATCAATACAAATTCCAGGACATAACTTGAAAACAGTAGAGCTATGTACAGAAGATGAGGTAATCAGTCCCTCAACCTTGGAGTAGGTGCGAAGAGCACCGTAGTCGTGGAGATTCTGAAGCAGAAGCAAGGCGCCTGACGCAGACGAAATATACACAAACACTGATCTCTGGCTGAAGGAGACTCGAACCTACGAACCTTGGAACAAGGTACGCAGTGCTATACCATTCTCACCACACTGGACAATACCTTGGCGTCCAGCTTGCGCTAGACGTTGATCCAAGGCAGCCAGCTTTCAGGGAGAAGGCTTACAGCCTTTCATCTCATCCTCTGCATGCATCAGCTTTACTAGAGATTTTAACAATGCAAGGAATTCACAAGAGCGTACCTTGTTCCAAGGTTCGTAGGTTCGAGTCTCCTTCAGCCAGAGATCAGTGTTTGTGTATATTTCGCCTGCTCTTGCGAATTCGTTGCATACATATACATACATGCAATAAGATCACAGTAAACAGGTGATTTCAGAATATGCAAAACAACCAACCACTCTGAAAGAATAGAGAAATTCCAAGCGCTTTCGTGACTACTCACATTATCAAGGAACATAGTTCCTTGATAATGTGAGTAGTCACGAAAGCTTGGAATTTCTCTATTCTTTCAGAGTGGTTGTTTTGCATATACATACATACATATATATATATATATATATATATATATATATATATATATATATATATATATATATATATATATATATATATATATATATATATATATATCAAGAAATATTCGAGCCAGCATGATTGGAACCCACGTTGGCAACTGTCCACGAGTGTGTCTTAGCTCCCAAGCTGATGCCTTAAAGAACTCAACTACAGTTGCCCACATAACGTTAGGTAGCCTGCACATGTTCCAGATAGATATCTATCTACATGAAAGTATTTATTCTTTCATGTAAATACACTTTTACTTGATATCATTAGTATCATTCACATGTCAATTTGAATACATTATACGAAGATATGTGGACGTGTAATGTAAACCCAATTTATAATTAATAAAAGTTCAAAGTTATATACTTAAGTCTTTACCTATGATCAACATCAGAATTGCAAAGATCTGATTTATATTTTTGTGAAGGGTGAGGTCAACAATAAGGGGAGAGGGAGTCAGGTGGCTGCCTGGCGATAAGCTTGTGTAATCTCTCACTGGTTCCACGTATCCACTTTCCTGGGAAATTTTCAGAAATGTTTATTGAGCAGATTCACTTTTTTTTGACTTTCACAATATTGGACTATAAAGTTTTAGAAATATCCCCGTTTATTTGATATTCTTTCTCATATTTGTGAAAGCAACAACTAGGTAAGTGGAGAAATCCGCTGTATTTTGAAATTCTATATCAGCTTCTATTCGCTCGTCGGGAGTTTTAATAAGCCATTGTAAAAGCTTTATGAAGCTGCCTGCGAATTAAACATAGACTAATTAAACTATAGAAATATTGCAGTTCTGTTTATTTACTTAAATTCAAAACATCTATAACTTATTATTAGTAGTAATAGTAGTACTTCATTAAATGGGTCACAACTTTCTTTTGCATACAATTATGTACACACTGGGCCTGTAATAAAGACAGAAATTGCAACAACAACAACACTGACCTCTAGAAAGCATTCACATCTCTCTCACAACCAACAGTTATCCCCAACAGGAAGAGTCAGCATCTCTGTATTCCAAGATTTAACCATAACAGTGATCTTCAAACATACTACCAAACTAACATCTATCAAAACGTTGCTCCACTTCCCTAAACCAGCCTGCTCTCAGGATGCCGCAAACCTGAACGTCAGATTGGAGGTAAGGAAACCAAGGGAAGTAAATATATTTGGGAGTAAATATATCCGCAGATACTTATATGGCTACAGGCAAAAGCTGACTAAACGCAAAAAGGTATTTTTGACTTTTTTTTCATGAAATTAAAAACAATGCCAGGTAGAATACGTACCCTGTGAAATTTCTTTCTGTAAAATATCTCAAGGGGTAGCGTTAAAATCTCACCCCTTGAGTGTTATTTTTATTTGTGGGAAGAGAAAGAAGTCACAAGGGGCTCGGCTGGTTCTAGGAAGTAGGGAGGGTGAGGGACGACTTCCATGTTGATTTTGCACAGAAAATGATGGTCTTTCTGGTCTTGAGTCGGCAACCAGGGCACAAATTTTGCCGCTATGCGGCCCATGTTTAAATTTTCCTTCGAAATGTTTTCTGACGACCCATATGAAATCCCACAGCAATTGCAGTGTCCTGGATACTCGAGTACGAGAATTTTTTATTAACACCTCGTACAGTGGCTGGAGTCAGGTGGCAACCTGCTAGATGAATTTATTATTATTATTATTATTATTATTATTATTATTATTATTATTATTATTATTATTATTATTATTATTATTATTATTATTATTATTATTATTATTATTATTATTATTGGTAGTAGTAGTAGTAGTAGTATTAGTAGTAGTAGTAGTAGTAGTAGTAGTTCAACTGTTGGGTGGTGAGTTGGGTTTGAGAATGACGTGTCAGAATCATGTTACAGTGGTCTCCTAAATTAATAATATCCCATTGATCAGCAATTTGTATACGGTATAACTGCTGGACTTTTTGAAGGATTGTGTTAGAGGAGTCTCTATACACTTTCGTCTCCATCCTTAACAGTTAATCTGTCCTCACTGAACTTAATAAGGTATCAAATATTGTCTGTGTGTGTGACGCAATATCTTGCTCTTTCCACTACATACATCTTCTCACTTCCTCAGTATTTTATTATTTACTGGGTTTATACATATTCTTGCGCTAGTGACAGTTTTTCCTGCAATCACGTATGAAGAATAGAGGAAAGTGTCGAGAGCTGAATTAAGCTATGATATATGTGAATTCTTTCTCTACATATTTATGTGGAGAAACGACAATTGGTTGTCCTTCTTCTCTAGAATGAATTTAATTGTATGATTCAGAGTGTTGATTGTATTGAGGATATTGAACATTCTTTATCACTTAGTGTATGCGATTCATGGACGATATATTGGCCATGGAACTCAAAAGTCGTGAAGTGCGAGACATCCTCAACACCATCAACACTCTGGAACCGTTAAATTCACTCTAGAAGACGAGAAGGACAACCCATCATAGTCTCTACGTGCTTCTTCTAACGGGTGAAAACAGACTCTCCCTCAAGAAGGATCTGCTGCTTGTCTTCTCCCCCAAGGACACCAGGACTTAAAGAGGAGTAGCTATAGGCTTCTTTCTAAGAGCTTACAGAATTCCCCAGTTCCTCGTGGAAGAGTGCGTATTCATTACTCAATCACCCAGCTCGTTACACTGGCCCTTTACACTTCATACGTGATTGCGGGAAATTTGCGACAAACCTTACTAAGAAGATTAATATCAGTTCCGTTACAACAGAGTCTCCCATTTACATCCTTCTGCTGGTCCTCGACGTTTAGTTAACATTTCCAACATTAATTATTTTTGATTAAAATAGCCACCAACTCTTCAACTATCTTTAAAAACTTGTTACAAAAACAAAAGAGCGACTGTATCACTTGCGCAGGAGTGTGGCAATGCGACAAGATAGAGGAAACAGCAAAAAACTCTGGATAGTAGAATACCTGAGCACAAATACTCATGCAGGTGTGATGTCTTTGAAAACCCGTGTGACTACCAGAGACGACGAGGCTGCGCTAATCGCCTTCAGTAACACAATCCAGTTACACCATTTGTAAATTGTTGATCAGCAAGATATTGTCGGTTTTGGAGACAGCTGTTACGTGGTGCTCACAGACCATTCTCCAACCCAACCCATCTCTCCACAGTTGTACTATTACTACTACTATTACTACTGCTACTAGTTATCTCTGCATTAAAACTGAAGAAGCCACTCATGACTAAATACTCCTTCTAAGAAATGTCCTGAATTATGCATTAGTGGTCCAGGAATTAATACTAACACATGAACCAAGCATCAGAAGGACTATATGGTCCTGCATATGAAGGAATATATTATCCAGGAATCAGAAGGAATTTATGATCCATGTATCAGAAAGAATGCATGACCCAGAATTAGAAATGCATGATCTAGGCTACTACCATGAGAAGGAATGAATAGTCGAGGCATCATAAGGAATGTTTGATGCAGGTATTACAAAGCATAATTAATCTGGGCTTCAGAACAGATGTAAATATTATAAAGGGATGCAATACCAAGACACATGTGCAACAGTTAGGTATAGTTATTCCGAGAGCAGTGAGGATGTAAAGACGATGTAATCAATCCATCACCCTTGAAGACGCAGTTTTGAGGTGGTCCTTCAGCCTGAAAAAGAGTTCTGCGTCATAGTCTAGAACACTCTGAAGTTGAATCATCAGAACGGAGACTTGTATACTGCCAAAAGTGAGGCGCAGAAAATCTGTATTCAACTGAAGCTTATCTGTTCCCCACCTAAGACATTATATAAGTCTTCATTCTGATGCTTCAGCTTCACATTGTTCCAGACTATGGAACAGAACTCTTCTACAAGCTGAGGGACTTACCACCTCAAAACTAAGATTCCAAGCGTGATGGACTGATTATATCGTCTTTACATTTTCACTGCTTCCGCTGCCTCCTCTGTATTCGACTGATGAAGCCTACTCTGTAAGCGAAAGGTTTCGGAATAAATATACCTAACTATTGTACATGTGTCGAACTCTTCCAAGTTGATGCATGATCAAGAAATGAGAAAACATGAATTATGCAGGCATCAGAAGGAATGCATGGTCCAGGCATCAGAAGGAATGCATGGTCCAGGCATCAGAAGGAATGCATGGTCCAGGCATCAGAAGGAATGCATGGTCCAGGCATCAGAAGGAATGCATGGTCAAGGCATCAGAAGGAATACATGGTCCAGGCATCAGAAGGAATGCATGGTCCAGGCATCAGAAGGAATGCATGGTCCAGGCATCAGAAGGAATGCATGGTCCAGGCATCAGAAGGAATGCATGGTCCAGGCATCAGAAGGAATGCATGGTCCAGGCATCAGAAGGAATGCATGGTCCAGGCATCAGAAGGAATGCATGGTCCAGGCATCAGAAGGAATGCATGGTCCAGGCATCAGAAGGAATGCATGGTCCAGGCATCAGAAGGAATGCATGGTCCAGGCATCAGAAGGAATGCATGGTCCAGGCATCAGAAGGAATGCATGGTCCAGGCATCAGAAGGAATGCATGGTCCAGGCATCAGATGGAATGTATGAGCCAGTCATCAGAAGGAATGTATGAGCCAGTCATCAGAAGGAATGTATGAGCCAGTCATCAGAAGGAATGTATGAGCCAGTCATCAGAAGGAATGTATGAGCCAGTCATCAGAAGGAATGTATGAGCCAGTCATCAGAAGGAATGTATGATCAAATGAAATGTCCAGGCATCAGAAGGAATGTATGAGCCAGTCATCAGATGGAATGTATGAGCCAGTCATCAGATGGAATGTATGAGCCAGTCATCAGATGGAATGTATGAGCCAGTCATCAGATGGAATGTATGAGCCAGTCATCAGATGGAATGTATGAAAGACACATGAGATGGATTGTATGAACCAGACATCAGAAGGAATGTATGATCTAGGCGCGATAGCGATGCAACAAAGAGATACACATATATGATATATTTTATAAATATTTCGATCAATATCTAGTATATGACCCATACAGTTAGCTCTGAATGAGCCTGCATATTTCTCATATCCTCATATATGTGAAGGCACAATGCCATATCACAATATAAGGGACTGCTTTTGCTATCTGAATCACTGATATGGTTCGGTGTGTCTGAGTTGTGTCGGACCAACATGACAGGGATTTTAGCGTCACCAACTGTATCGTCATTATTTAAGGGCAACGGACCAAAACTTGGCAGCGTAGTATATTTCCTTTTGCAGCTTGCCGATTTAGAGGACATTGACTGTGCCTTCCGCTGCTTACAACAGCATACATATTACGTAAATCTTTCTTTTGGGCTCGGCATGTATTCCCTCAGGGGTCCAGCCCTTGCTTCCTTAACGCTCCATTCTGTTATATCCTTTTTTTTTAATATTTTAAACAAATTGACTCCATTAAGGAGCATCATGTCATTTTTTCATTCATTGTTTCTTTCCCGATGCCAGCCGTTCTTTTGAAGATATTCCAGTAATACTGAGAATCTGTTGCATTTCGGAAATATATACCTAGTTAGGTCCACAAAATATTGAGACCAAAATTAATGTATTACAATCGGACTGAACTGTTTCCTCTCTTTTTTAATTTGAGGTAGAAAATCTACAAAATACATGAGTTACGTCCTGAGATAATGGGGCTTTATAAGCTATATGCTCATGATCCTGTAATTATTTCAAGTTGATTAAATTACATGTATTTGCAACGCTCGGGTATATTTACTGGTAAAACGTTTCACCTGCACACCAGAATTCTTCAGCCGAATGCAGGCGAATGTATCTTTGGAGATAGTATAAGAAATAATTCTGAGGTTGTCAAGTTTAAAGCAATGGCTTGTGGCCAGGCCTACACTATATGCTGGAGTGGAACATGGGTATAGCAGCTGAAGGTGACGTCATAGGTGAGTGTGGCCCACTAGTGGAAGTCATGATGAACAAATATGTAGCAAAGAAGTTGCAGAAGGCTTCCCCTGTAGCAAGATACCACCATGTTATTGTGTCTGGCAAGAGTCAAATCACTGATGGAATATTATGTTGGTGAATAAGAGACAACTGCAACATTGGGTATCTTTACCGTCAAAATGTCCATCCTGTGCAATAGGTTTTCTCAGTCTAATGCAAGTGAAGAGTCCCTCACCCTTGGTAACAGGTGGGCAGTTCAATCTCTGCCTTGAGGGACTGACCACCTTGCACTAAGGCTGAGGACTGATCACCTCAAAACTATTGCTTGTACTGTCTTCTGAGTTATATTATTTTATATTCGACTGAAGAAGCCTGCTGTACAGGCGATACTCAAGTGCTGCACATGTTCCTCATTCAACAACTTGACAGTACTGTGCACTATTAATAGTATGATAATAATTTCCTGACATATGTACAAAGTGAGGACAGAACCTTAATGTTCTGAGATACAAATATCAGTTCAGCGTTTATCCTTATATGCAATTTACATGTACTAAATTCTTCTGTCAAAAACATTTAAAACTTTTATAAAATCTTTCATTCCATTAGCTCTTGAGTCAGAATTATAGCTGAAGTACGGGACATTTGGCTTATGAACCATTTCTCTGCTTAAGGCTGGTGAGCAACATATTACTGAGGCGTCATGTTTGTAGCAGTGAGCTCACTTGACTTCCATCCTATGTATTTGAGTTGTATACAAAGTGATCATTTACAATAAGCAGAGTTTCACCTCCATGTTCAAAAGCACATGTACAGTCCATAATCAACCCGTAACCAATAGTAGGTATCGTAGTGAAAGATGAGCGTAGCCTAAATACGTAGATCCCTCAGCCCCTTTGACCGCTGCTTCTCTTTCAATAGTTCATGCAACTCATCCATCATGCAGTATCCCCAGCCTCATTTTCATGCAAATACACTGTCTTTTTTTTTTGCTATGACGCTTCCAAATTTTCGTACATCGTTCACATAGTTCCTGTACATGAACACAAATAGTCGTTTGCCTCTGTCTGGTGTATGAGATCCAGCACGACGTCCGCAGCTGCGTGAAAGTCCTGGTACTTTTCCTCCGTAACTTAGAGTTTCCTGAAGAAGTGAACCATCGCATAATGCAAACTAGGTGTGACCATAATGAACACGTCATAACAGACTCTTTTTCACACTTTAATAGATCACTCTGGTGTATCTTTGATTGTCAGTACACAGACCATGTGGTACTAGTGTCTAGTGGTGACAATTTTGTTTACTGTGTAAGTGCTGATAGATATGTTTTCAGCTACCTAACCTCATGGAAGAACTGAACTTACATATTCTAGGCTTGTTAAAGAAGTTGAGATCCATTTTTTTTTTTTTTTTTTTTTTTGCCTCTTGGGAATTTTGAGAAACATAATTCTAGAAGATGGTCTTTTATTAATAAATCAAAGACCATCTTTTAGTGTGCTGGTTATTCCACGTTTCGAAAAGTGTACGATAACAAGGGACATAATGAGTGCAAAAATCATTGTAAGCCTCTGACCCATCACTTCACTTTCCTCTGGCAGCTCACCCTGAAGCTATGGAAATGGTGATGCTTCATACTGAAGTTTACTGTAGCTTCTTGTGTGCGCATGTTCATGCGCACACTCGAAGCCAACCAGCAGTCGGCACCTCACTTCTTGTAAGCCAGTGTTTCCTGATTCTTCACCAGATGTGTACCATTTCAATCAATATAAAACTTACCTGTAGCGACTTATTTCTAAATGTCACTAATGCAAATTATACACAAGCGCAAACGCTCCTAAATGCATTCTCACCATTGGGTTTACACACATTTTTTTCGGTCACTTCCAACAAGAGGCAAAGGCTTTTGTTCCTCAGAATTCTAAAGAGAAAAAAAAACTGCACCTCAGCTTCTTTAACGAACCTAGTATATAGAAGCTCACCTCATGAGGCTTGAGAGCTGAAACCATAACTCTCAGCACTACACCCTAGACAAAATTGTCACCACTATACACCAGTAAAACTATGACACACTAAAAAACGATTTTTGCCACTTTACACAAAAAATGATTACCACTACACACTTAGCAAGACTATCTCCAATTAACTCTATGAAAGTTAACACCATTACACACTAGGCAACCACCACTGCCAACTATATCAACAAAGAGAGAGCTTTATACTCAGTCGTACAGTAGTTTAAGAAATGAAAATATGTGCCTCTCATGAGAGGTTGTTTTTTTAATTAAAAAGCTATGAAGGATAACTTTCCATCAGTTTTACTTTTAAATTCTCTGTAGATCTTTTAGGTAAAATGAATTTTTCTCTCTTTAAGAAATTGTCAGCTTGGTACTGCAACATATATGTCTAAACAGAAAATTATTAATAACATTTAGGAAACAGGGCTTCTACACTACCTAAATATATCAGAATCTTCTTATATGTGAGATGTTCGAGCATTGAAAGTTTGAAGCCAACCAGAAGAAACATTCTCCAGTTATCGAACGCAAACCAATGATCTTCATTGACTTTACATTCGAAAATTATCAGATTTGACCATGCATAGACTACGCCTCTAATATGTCTTCCATTTAATATGGCGTATCAGCCGTATGATAAATACGGGTTTGGCGATTGTTTTCGACTAAATTAATTAAAAAATCTCCGAAGGAGGCAGTCTGAAGTTAATGTATAGACATGAATGCCTAGCAATTCTTTTATACGAAATCTGCAAATTAGCTCCTACACAATACAATAACAATCTAAACCATTTAATGGGGTACACTGATGCTGAAAGCTTGAAGTCAATTAGAGGAGGAGATATCACACGTCATTACACGGAAACTACTGGGTTATTTGTATATATAAAATTGACAGATCGGCACATACACAACCCGATACTCTGAAGTTCATCTACGTAAGATACACCGACGTTGAAGGTTTTACGCCGATCAGAAAAATCGTTCTCGCGGTGTCGCACGGGATTTTTTTTAAGGAGACTGGAGGAACAAGGGGAAAGCTCCTGCAATCACTGACTGGTACCTTCACTGGAGGATAACTAGCAAACACAACTTATTGGGAATGACAGAGGATTATGTACATAGTTGTGCCGCTGTACAATAAAAGGTATTTGTGCACAGTCAGGTGTCAGACCTCATGAATGTCTCTGAGCACGTGTACTCAGGCCTCCCACACCAAAAACTTTCAGATAGTGGTATGAAGTATTTCTCACAATTTTTTTTCTCACTTATGCTCTGGAAACCCAATATTCATCGTCCATTTTAAAGTTTATCATCTCATTACCACTCAAGGTTGATGTGCAGAACCTTGGTGTAGGTAAAGTGCAAATATTTGTGATGAATGATTCACAAATACAATTCTGAGAATGATGCTTTGTATTACCTGTGGTTCACTGTAAAGCTGGAACTGTTAATGTTAACACAGGTTAAATATCACAGATAAACACAAGTGAAATTTTGGAAAAATGGCACATTAATTTGCTTTTGCATGTGATTACAGAAAAATATAATTGATACTAGTTAAGATAGGTTCAGTTAAGTGTCCATGCTGATACGTTATTTTATGGAGGGCTAGGTTAGTTATGGATGCTGGTTATGTTAGATTAGGTTATGGTAGGTTAGGTTTGTATAGTGACTAAGTTAGGTTAAAGAAAGTTAGGCATGGATGTTAATTAAGTAAAATATGAGAGTCTTTTATTCTGTTTCCTTAGTGTCATTTATCCAATGCCTATTATCTGTTCCATTTTTACTAGTATTTTTACCTGTGTCATTTTTAACCGTCACTTTTTCTTTGGATCGTTAAGTGTAGGTCGAATCATCTCGTTCGTGTTATCATAGGCACACAGGAATATAATCAGAAAAAAATGTGAAAGTTTTCGTGTCGTAATTCATATTTTTATTTGTCTATCTTTCCCGACTGAGGATAGAATAGAGCACTTTCCCAGCGTCATCTAATTCTGATCAGAAGATCGTCCTAGCTGGATAAATTCTCTCTCTCTCTCTCTCTCTCTCTCTCTCTCTCACTCTCTCTCTCTCTCCCTCTCTCCCTCTCTCTCTCTCTCTCTCTCTCTCTCTCTCTCTCTCTCTCTCTCTCACTCTCTCTCTTGAGCACCTCACCCAGGCGATGGCCCAAGACATAGGCACTAATACAACTGAATCCTTACAGCACTGTCATATGTATTCAATGAAGATTAATTAGTTCCTGAATTATGTTGACAATGAACCACGGTCCTTTAGGTGCACAGAATTGTAAGCTGAGGGATGCAACAACTGATGCCTCACCTGTATCATACAAGCTTCGGGTTGAACTAACTGTTGCATATTATGAATTATGCAAGGTTCTGGTTCCAACAAACGTTGCAGCAATGTATATATATACATATATAAATATATATATATATACATATATATATATATATATATATATATATATATATATATATATATATATATGTATATATATATATATATATATATATATATATATATATATATATATATATATATATATATATATATATATATATGTATATATATATATATATATATATATATATATATATATATATATATATATATATATATATATATATATATATATATATATAACAAACCGGCCGTATCCCACCAAGGTAGGGTGGCCCAAAAAGAAAAAGGAAAGTTTTTCTTTTTAAATTTAGTAATTTATACAGGAGAAGGGGTTACTAGCCCCTTCCTCGTGGCATTTTAGTTGCCTCTTACAACACGCATGGCTTACGAAGGAAGAATTCTGTTCCACTTCCCCATGGAGATAAGAGGAAATAAGCAAGAACAAGAACTAGTAAGAAAATGGAAGAAAACCCAGAGTGGTGTGTATATATATGCTTGTACATGTATGTGTAGTGTGACCTAAATGTAAGTAGAAGTAGCAAGACGTACCTAACACCGTGCGTGTTTATATATATATATATATATATATATATATATATATATATATATATATATATATATATATATATATATATATATATATATATATATTTATATATATATATATATATATATATATATATATATATATATATATATATATATATATATATATATATATATATATATATATATATATATATATATATATATATATATATATATATATATATATATATATAAACATTGTGTGTGTTTATGTGTGTGTGTGTGTGTGTGTCGTGCCGAATAGGTAAAAACTTGCTATTTTGGCCTAACTAGCAACGCTCTTCTTGCCGAATAAGGGAAGCAAAAATTTGTATATGCATTAATTTCGCAAAAATCATTCTGAACCTAGCGAGAAAAATATATTTCATAGTGTTAGTTTATTATTAAATTATTGTAAACTTATCTAAAATATTTTTAATTGGATTAGGCTAAATTAAATTACGCTTTTTATAATAAGGTTAAGTAAGTTTTCTAAGATTCTTTTGATACAAAATTATTAATTTTTACATTAACACAAACGAGAAAAGTATATCTTTAAACATATAAGAGATAAATTTAGAAAGGACTTAATTTTAAATGAGTTCTTGTTAATTAACCAATTTTACGTATTCGGCAAATCTGTCAATGTTTACCTGAAGTGAACCACATTGTTTAAGCTTTGGTGGGCTGGCCTGTGATTGGCTAATGAACCAAGGTACTGATTTAACGACGGGTACCCTGTAGATCGTTAAATCCTTAGCACTTGGCTCGCTGGTTGGGAAGCAGCCTATATGGGAGTGTGACCTACTCTTAGCATACCACAACTGTGCTTGTCTTTTTCCACATACCTGTCAAGCAAATTTAGCAAGAACCAATCTCGACTAACAATAAGGATTCAGACAGGCAATAGTCCAGTACTTGAATACCCATAAAGCTGAGAACACAAATCAACATACTCAAGCTTCAACGAATCCAGAACAAAGCTCTCTGTTTATCTGAAATAACAGAATGACAGAGTTAGAATGGAGGCTGTGTATGTCAGACTAGAGAAACTGAAGAAACTCTAGTTATATTGTGCAAAAAATGTGATCAGAAACGCATAGAAAATGTGGCATCACATGTACGGCATCACTTATACAAGGATGAGTTCCTAAGGCTTAAGATACTGAGTAACCTTCCAGGAGACGATGAGGATAGGACAAAATCTTATTTGGTCTATGCGTACACTTAATACTTAAATCACTCATGTAACACTCCAGAGCACTGCCTGAGCCAGCAGTAGGAAGTGTAGCAAGTTACTTGCGCTCCTACAAGAGTAGTAAGCAATGTCTTTCTATATTATTTTACGTCAAAAATAATATATTTAAGAAAAAATGTACACTTACCATGTGTGTATGCATGTGTATGCTAGCTGGACCCTGAGGTATACAGCCTAAAAATATTTCATGCTCTCGTTAAATGTAAATCACACATCCAATACTAGGTTGACATTAAGAGTAAATGTGCCATTTATCTTTTCTTTTTATCCCTCTCCTCCTTCCTTCTACCAACTCAGTCCCTTTCCATCCTTTCCCATCCTTCCTCTTTCCACCTAAAGACACGAGGTACACCAGAGATGTAGATTTGAAGGCGAGTTACAGAAATGTATCGATTCAAGCGTACGTAATAACTTCTGCTGCTGTGGTTTTTCTATGTTTATCAGCATATTAGTTCCATTTACATAACACATCACGTAAACTATTAGCTATCATTCAAACTGTATTAAATCATAATAATTTTACCACATTTTTAATGTGTCCATTGAAGGTATTATGACCTGTCCAGGACAATGATTTTGTCTCTGTCTGACTGTCTGTCTGTCTGTCTGTCTGTCTGTCTGTCTCTCTCTCTCTCTCTCTCTCTCTCTCTCTCTCTCTCTCTCTCTCTCTCTCTCTCTCTCTCTCACTTTAGTTGTCACAAATCTTTGTTTTGGTTTGTAAATGTGCCCAACTTTACCTCCTGGAGATGAACGGATCGACGTGAGCTAACTCAAGGAATGGCCGCCTCATTGTGTTACTGAAGTCAACACTCTATGAGCCCCATACTGTGTGATGGAATATGAGAGGGACATATAGTTTGCATATGTTTTCTCTGTGATTTTTTCACATGGATTTATCCAATTCCTCCCCCCCCCCCAAAAAAAAAAAAAAAAGTGATACGATGTGAATGCTCTAGCTATAATTCCATTTTATTAAGAATTTCTTCACTTCCGTTGACGCTGATAATCAAGAAAGGTTTATATATCCTTATTTTTCACAATTTTGCTCTTGAACATACAAAGTGGAAAGCCGGAGGCGAGATTTGGTCAGGTCACAGCGAGGTCATTATTCATGAGGATTCTGGGTGACTGGAGTACGGAATTAACGACGGTCAATGTGTGTAAGGAAAGCTTCCATCAGATTCATACTAGTGAAACAAGATTAATTCCAGTGAACCTGGACTTAATCCTATCTGTGTTGGACCTCATCTTCACCCTCCCCATCTCCTGTGGAGAAAATTCTCCAGTAAAAGGGGTATCTCTCAGCCCCACTGAGTCCTCTGAGGGACTTAATGGCCTCTTCCTTCCTTACTCTGTTAAAACCACCTGTGTACCATACCATCACGAGGCACGCCTGCCTGCCTTTTTCATTCTTTTCCCCATAGCAGGAAAATTAAGGGAAAACCTGCACCCGCACTTTATCTACAAATTGGGACTATTGGGAATTCTAGTCTATAGCTAGATAACAAGAAACTTACTCTCTTGTTTTGAATACTGTTGCATTGTATAGTGAGGAAGAGCGCTTGGGCAGGGCACTTGGGCAAGGCGACAAGCTAGATTGAATTCAAACACGTGCATGTCAACACGTCACAAATCTCCCGCTGAGAACAATGAAAATAATGACTTTGTGCGGTAAAGTCTGAAGTACTTTCAATCTCCATTAGGAAAACTAGTGTTAAAAAAAACACTAGTGTATAATCTGCGGTATAATCCTGATAAAGGTTGTGTCGCGGCATGCACTCAGTGTTATGAACAAAGTGACTCCCTGTCAATGAGTGAGGACATAACTACTCAAGACAACGATACCGGGATATACTTCCCCTACCGGGATATACTTCGGTTACAATACCTAGGTAAGTCTAGCCATACACACACCTAATTACTTTAGCTGCAGCTAGTAGCTAAGGGTGAGATATGACTTGAATTATCAATAGATCCCGTGACGTGTGGGTGATTCACCCAAACCCAAGTATCACTACACACTTCATATGATAATGAAATGTTGGTTATACGCTCCTTTGGGGCAAATTATATGAATGACACACATGTTAATCAACAGCCACTGTGAAGTCTGGAACGGCACCCCGAAAGGATTTCCAGGGAGAGACTGCTGGACATTGCGCTGTTAAAAGACAATTATTATTATTATTATTATTATTATTATTATTATTATTATTATTATTATTATTATTATTATTATTATTATTATCAAAAAGAAGCGCTAAACCGCAAGGGCTTGTTAAAAGATAAGTAGCATTTGTTTTTTTGTTTTGGGGTAAAATTTTCAGAAAAGTCCTCTTTATTTAAGTAGGAAATTTGAGAAACAAGTTTTTATTCTTAGTTTTATTATTTTTAACTATTCAAAAGAGTCTTTTTAAAGAGCGAATTGAAAATACACAACATATAAATCAGGAACACTTTTAGTGAGATTTTTGACACTGTTTCTGAGAGTCAGCAAGTGCAAGTCTCTTTCAAAATGATAAATCAGACACTTATGTAACACTTGGGAATCTTTACTGTGGAAACGTTTCCCCAAGTAGCTTCCTCAGTCCGGTACAGAGATGAAAGGTGAAAGATGAGAGCCACTTTGAAGTAATCGGTCCCTCTTCTTCGAGTCGATGTCTTCAGTCCAGCTTATTTACTGCTGACAGATGAGGTGGAGCAGTGGTAGAAGTCACCAATATAATAGATTCCTTAAGGAAGCCACTGGATGGAGAAACCTTCCCGGAAAATAGATTTCCAAATGTTGCACAAGCGTCTCATTTATCTTCTTATCAGTTTATCAAATGTTCTAACCCTACATCATTTGTTATTATTTATTTTTTTTTAGAATTTAAGAGAATTGCTAGTTGTTACCCAAAAAAAACGCGATTTCTAATAAGCTTAGAGATCTCCAGTGAATACTAGAAAGGACTGCCCTTCTAGCATCCAGCCTGTTACTGGGTTTTCGTAACAAGTAGTCAGTATCCTTGTCCAATTATCTATTAGAATTCAGTAAGAATTATTAGTGCTTCAGGATTACAACTGGTAGGCTACTAACTAGAGAAATTAAAATTTAATAAATTTATTAACAATCAAGATGTCTAGGAGTATATTATCAAATGAAAATAAATTAATTAATTTAAACAAATTAATAATAATCACTTCTCTCGTGTACAGTAGTATTGTGCTGAAGGCACATATCACATCTTTATATCTTAAGTACTGTCTGGTACATTAACCTTTAATAATACAATATACAAATAAGTTTGTGTGTATGTGTGTAAGTGCTCTAAGTAGTTCACTATGTCTCACGACTCGACTAGACTTAAACCAGTGACGGACAAAGTCCTCACATAAACTAACTTCTTGACCACCTGGCAATCAGAACAGCTTGCTTGAACAATAAACGACCGCTAAGCCCAATAGCAATATAACAAGCAACTGCGACACAATCAGGATCAAGGAGATAATATAACGACACTAAGTAGGGACCATCTGCAGATCCTCCACAAAAGTCACAAAACTCCCATACTTAAGGAAGAATTGAGGGCAGCGAAGATGGAGATACGGCGATTGACCGAGGAAAACAAGAGGATTCGTAGTAGTCCTCCTGTTTCGAGTCCTCAGGTCAAGAAGGGATCGTGGTCAGTGGCTGGACAGCAGGGGACGACGAAGTTGACGATCAAGAAGACGAATGGAAAGCCAGAAACGATGAAGAAGAAAGAGACTGCTGTGGAAACTCCCGTGGAAACCTCCAACGCATTCTCGGTGCTACCCGACGAATGTGAGTCTACTACTGGGATCGTCACGACGAACGACAAGGAAGGTAAGAATATTGTTGTTGTTGGGGATAGCCAGGTTAGATACATGGATAGGGCATTCTGCTTGAAGGACAGGAGTAGGAGACAAAGGGTATGCTTTCCTGGGGCTGGGATGGAAGACATTGTTAGCCGGCTTGACAACATCATGAACGGTAATGGGATCAATCCTATTATTTGCCTCAGTGCTGGAGGCAATGATGTAGGCAAGCGTAGAAGTGAGGATTTAGTTAGAAAGTTCAGGACAGCTATAGACATGATTAGGAAGAAGAGGGGGCGCCCTGTTATATGTGGCATTTTGCCAAGAAGAGGTGTTGGTAATGAATGGTTGTCCAGAGCAATCTTGTTGCCTGGATAAACACTGTAAGGATAATGCAGTACCATTCATTGACAACTGGGACAATTTCTATGGCCGAAATGACATGTATGCCAGGGATGGGGTTCACTTATCCAGGGCAGGTGTGGGTTTTCTTGCTAACTCGGTTGAGGGGGTTGTTAGGACTTTAAACTAGGATTAGTTAGAGGTATGGGTTTAGAAATGATTAATAATGAGTATGGATATATTGACTTATGCTCTGATATTAAGAATCTTAATAGTAACTGTCATGGAGTAACTCTGGGTAATGATAATTTCAGAAATTGTGTAAAAACAAAGATGAATAGGAAAAATGTGCAGAAGAAAAAACATATGATGGTATTTTATGCTAACAGTCGAAGTGCAAGAAATAAAATTAATGAACTACGTTTGGTAGCATGTGCTGGGAACTTTGATATCATTGCATTAACTGAAACGTGGTATGATTTAAAGAGTCGGGATATGACTGCTGAGTGTAATATTCAGGGATTTAAGTTATTCAATGTGGATAGATGTAATGGGAAGGGGGGAGGAGTTGCATTGTATGTTCGAGAAAATATTAATTGTTGCATAAAAAAAGGTATAAAAATAGATGGAGCAGTAACAGAGTCTGTTTGGGTAGAGTTCGTGGAGGGTCAAGAAAAACTAATTCTAGGTGTAATATACCAACCTCCAGGCTTGGATCACGATAGAGGGAGACTTCTTTGGGACGAAATTGTTAGGGCTTCCGGACACAGTAACGTAGTCATAGTAGGGGACTTTAACTTTAGCCAAATTGACTGGAATTCTTTGACAGGTAATCTAGAGTCCAGTGACTTCATGGAAACAGTTCAGGACTGTTTTCTGAAACAGAGTGTAACTGAACCTACCAGGGGTAATAATTTGCTAGACCTAGTCTTGTCAAATAAGGAAACACTCGTGAATAATCTGGAGATCACTGAAGAGCTTGGCGCAAGTGATCACAAATCCATCACCTTTAGCATTAATTGGGAATGCAAGAATAATGATAATACAGTAAAAATCCCCGATTTTCGTTCTGCCGATTATAATGGACTTAGGGAACATCTGTCTAATCTTGATTGGGGTTATCTAGCTAATGATTTTATTGACGATAATCATACTTATGAATATGAAGGGATCTGCTTTTATGATTGTTTTCTTAATAATGTACACAGTGCCCAGAGTATATACATTCCCCAGAGAGAAATTAGGTCTAATAATAACGATCCCAAATGGGTTAACAGGAGGCTAAAGCATCTATTAGGGGAGAAAAGGGGAATTTATAGGCGCATCAGAAGAGGAGAGGTTAACCTTACTGACCAATATGTTCAGCTTAAAAGAGAAGTAAAAAAGGCGATTAGAAAGGCTAAACGTGACTATGAAATTAGAGTCGCTAATGAATCAAAGACTAATCCAAAGGGGTTCTTTCAAGTGTATAGGACGAAGGTGAAGGAAAAAGTAGGACCTCTGAAATCTGGGAATGGACAGCTGACGGATAATGAACTGGAAATGTGTTCCTTATTTAATGACTATTTTTTGTCAGTTTTTACACAGGAAGATGTAAATGAGATTCCAGTAATTAACAATTATTTAGTTCCTGATGAATTTAAGTTAACTAATATTACTGTCACGAGGGACATGGTTATTAAACAGATAGACAAACTGAAACAAAATAAGTCCCCGGGACCCGATGAGTTGTTTTCAAGGGTACTTAAGGAATGCAAGATGGAGCTTAGTCAGCCATTAACGAGTGGATTCAATGCGTCCATCCTTACCAGTGTTGTGCCAGAGTTGTGGAAGATGGCTAATGTGGTTCCTATATTCAAATCAGGGGATAAGTCCACTCCTTCAAATTACCGTCCAATAAGCCTGACATCTATAGTGGGCAAGTTATTAGAATCAATTATAGCTGACATTATCAGAAGTCACCTTGAAGAGCATAACTTGATAAATGAATCTCAGCATGGATTCACGAGAGGTCGTTCCTGCCTGACAAACTTACTGACGTTCTTCAATAGAACATTTGAGGCAGTTGACAGTGATAAGGAATATGATATTGTTTATTTGGATTTTAGTAAAGCCTTCGACAGAGTACCTCACAAGAGACTCTTAAGTAAAGTGGCAGCTCATGGTATAGGAGGTAAAGTTCTAGCATGGATTGAGGCATGGCTTACCAATAGAAAGCAGAGAGTTACCATTAATGGAGTGAAATCTGAATGGGGATTAGTCACTAGTGGCGTTCCACAAGGATCAGTTTTAGGCCCTCTCTTGTTCATAATTTACATTAATGACCTTGATGAAGGGATTACTAGTGACATGAGTAAGTTTGCTGATGATACAAAGATAGGCCGTATAATTCACTCTGAGGAGGATATCAATGAACTCGAGGACGATTTGAACAAATTAATGTCTTGGTCTGAGAAATGGCAGATGAAGTTTAATGTGGATAAGTGTAAGGTACTTGCCCTTGGTAATGAAAATAACCCTCGAAGCTATAATCTAGGTGAAGTAGAGCTTGGCCATACAGAATGTGAAAAAGACTTGGGAGTCATGGTAAGCAGAAATCTAAAGCCAAGACAGCAGTGCCTCAGTGTGCGCAACAAGGCCAACAGATTACTTGGATTTATCTCAAGAAGTATAAGTAACAGAAGTCCAAAAGTTATTTTACAGCTCTATACATCACTAGTGAGGCCTCATTTAGATTATGCTGCTCAGTTTTGGTCCCCTTACTACAGGATGGACATAGACTCATTAGAGAACATACAGAGAAGAATGACTAAAATGATTTACTGTGTAAGGAACCTCCCGTATGAAGATAGACTTAAAGCCTTAAATCTCCACTCTCTGGAGAGGCGTAGAATGAGGGGAGATATCATTGAAGTGTATAAGTGGATGACGGGCATAAACAAGGGAGACATTAATAAAGTACTGAGGGTGTCGAACCAGGTAAGAACCAAGAATAATGGATTTAAGTTGGATAAATTTAGATTTAGAAAGGACATAGGTAAGTACTGGTTTTCTAACAGAGTTGTGGATGCGTGGAACAGTCTTCCCAGTGGGGTGATAGAGGTTAGGACCTTGGGTAGCTTTAAGAAGAGACTGGACAAATATATGAGTGGGAGGGGCTGGGTTTGATTGGTGTCATGGGGTACGGGAGTTATTTCTTGAGTAGCTTTAGGTAGATGTCGTTTTGATAAGGACCTGCCTCGTATGGGCCAGTAGGCCTTCTGCAGTGTTCCTACATTCTTATGTTCTTACTGAATCTAAGTTCAGCATAAGAAAATCCCCGACTGTGTCAGTACACAGATACCAGTACAAGTTAGGTCAGAAGCTACAGCTCAGGACCTGAGTTGCTCAGAGTGTCTATGCGACACACAACCTCAGTACAACGTCTAAAATCACTAAGTCTAGACAATGTTCTGTGAACAGAGTTCTACAGAACCAACAACAAGAAAGCGACAGAGACGATCTTCCAACAAGGGCCACTAAGGGAGAGTTAGGCACATCTTGTCAGCAATACGTCCAACCACCAAGAGAGTCTAGACCAGACTTGACTACTCCAGGCGAGGTCCCCTCAAGGAAGGTTCCTTGATGTTGGTGAGGGGCTCTTGATTTAGGGAATTGGATCTGTGCTCCAGTTCCCCAAATTAAGCCTGAATGCCTTCCACATACCCCCCCAGGCGCTGTATAATCCTCCGGGTTTAGCGCTTCCCCCTTGATTGTAATAATAATCCAGGCGAGGTGTGAACACCCCTCCTCGATCACGTGATAGCTCCGTGGACAGTTGCTGCCCAGCAACACCGAGAAGCCGGCAAAGTAACGAGCCACGAGCGATAATTACAGTAGTTAGACAATCAAGACTTGAACTATGAGCACATAATATATGAATGTTACATCCTACCTAACAATATAACTAAGTCAAATAATAATATAAAGCAATATATTTACGATTTAGCTATTATCACAAATATAAGCAATATAAAATTATATGAAAAGGTTTGTAGATGAATGGTTCAGAGAACCGACATGTTGATAAATTAGACACATGTGCAACTCTTGGGTATCTTAATAAAGATACCCAAGAGTTGCACATGTGTCTAATTTATCAATATGAAAAGGTAATATACATTATATACATTGTGGCCCATTCAGGGGTTGCAACACTAGTTATTATTATTATTATTATTATTATTATTATTATTATTATTAGTAGTAGTAGTAGTAGTAGTAGTAGTAGTAGTAGTAGTAGTAGTACTGCCTAGGTTTGATGTGGATATCTGTACACTCGATAATGTCATGGGTTAAAATTAGATACTGATGTATTTGTGTGATAAGGGCGTGACCTATATTTTCTACCAAGACATTCCTTCATATAGGCTCGGTAACTTTTTCATAAACTGTAACTTAGTTTAGATCCTCTTTGCAAATAACGTTAGTTTAGACCAAAAGGATTTTCTTTGCCAGTTCATACTCTGGGCTATCATGTGTGTCAAAGTATTCTCATGTACTCTGAACCTCAGTATACAACCATTCAGCCCTGTGTACTCTAACTCCTATACATTTCCTGCATTATCATGTGTAACTACGTGCTACCTGACGTGTCAGTGTACTAGAACATAGCCACGTGTACTCCTATACATTTTACTACACTTTTACATACTGTCAAATAGCCCCATGTACTCCATTACACACCTCTGTACTCCACTGCAGTAATATGTGATCTCATGTACTCCGACGTAGTCTTCCTCTTTCACTTTACTCCTATTTTTTTTTATACAAAATGAACAATATATTTGATCTTAATGTGAAATTACAGTCAGAGGAGAGATGGCTGGAGAAATGTTCAGCTATAGAGTTGAATTCTTCTTCAGGCTGTTGGACTGACTGCCTCAAACTACGTCTTCAAGGCTGATAGACTGAGCATATCATCTTCATTCATCCACTGGTTTTGTTGCCTTAACAATTAGCCTTCTGAGCAGGCGATGCTTTTCGGAAATGAATATATCTTTTTCACATGTGTCTTAATCATGTATGTGTCGTTACTGTATATAATTTATGTAATGCGTAACATCATTTTGCGGTTTGACAACTTTATATAGTTTGCTTTGCGGCGAAAATGCGCAATACGTATCTCAAACTCTTGAACCTTCTGGGAGAGCTGAATTGTATCTGCTCGGTCTCTGGAAGGCGTTGATCTGCAGCACGTCTGCTGCAGTGTTCTGAGATGCATTTACCAGTCCCCTGGTGTTGGGGCTGGGATAATTTGATACGAGTGACAGATCTCTCGGCTGGCTGAACGTCCGAAACAAGCCTTGTATAATCATTTAGAATTTTGAAACATTTGAGAAGTAAAACCAGGTGATTTTTTCCCTGCAGATATTTACTAATCATTATCGCATAATATTATATTCGTCTATCTTCATAAAGCTCAAGCCTGAATGAAATGTTTGAAAGACTATCTTGATTTACATTACATATAAACCTGATAGTAGGCAGGTTCATGTGTCTTAGTAGTGCCAGACTGCTAAGTCATCGAAGAGTGGGAGGCCTTCAACAATAAGCTCGACTGATCTTTGTTATTCACAATCTGTTAGACATTCACTCTGTAAATTAGACAGCTTCTGGTGCTACTCAGCAGCCGGGGGCGTTATTGACATTGGTTGCTTTCCAACTCTATTAATCAGTCTTTGATTTAGGCTTCCCATCTGCTGCCAACTATTCACCGAGTTACGCTGCCTATATTCACTAGTTAATTACGTTGGAGATGAGAGGTGTCTAGGTGTGGAGGAGGTTGAGGAGATGGATAGGTGCTGGACGAGATGGGGGAAACGATAGATGCATGAAATGGGTGACGGAGTACGTGGATAGCTGACGAGAGGGTAGAGGAGATAAATAGGAGATGGTTAGGTGCAGAAGGAATAGAGGAAGACATGATTAGGTACTAGGGAAAAAAAACTGGAAAACAGGCTAATAATAACTTCGAATCCTGCTGTGGACTGAGAAATAGTGTTTGTGAATAATTTCGTCCGTTTGAGAATTGTTGGGAATGCCAGAATCTCTTTCGAAGTTCACTGCATATGGCAGGATTTGTTGAAATAACTTATTTCTGGGGTCCTGGGGTACGGGACTGACCGTCTAACTTCGGTAAGGGGGCCATACTTATTCTGGGCTCCGGGTGTGTGGCAAAATTACTGTGCGCTTTGATGCAGCGAAGGTAGGTTCGAATCCTATTGTGGACAGAAGGATAATGTTTGTAAATAATCTCGCCCGTCTGCGAATGGTTACATTTGAGTTCGCTGTATTTTGAGATTACCTAAGATGTTTGGTAAGTCTTCCGTGCTACTACACTTTCATCCTATGCTCACCTAACATCTTGGTTTGTATATGTACTGCTTGTTCCTGCTACTCTTTATTAGTGAAAGACTGAGAATGAATTCGTAGTGGAATTTATCCTTAGCCCGTCTGTTGATTAATGTACAGATGTTTTTACCTACAACATTTCGCTCACACGGGCGCTTATGCTCCTGTTTGGGTAAAACATTGTATGTAAAATAAACGTTTTGTGAAATGTATATTATTACCATATTTATTGAAAATGCTGCCATTCCAGTACAGAAAAAGGTAAGCTGAACACCTGGTTAATTGGTACTTGGTTACAGGAAACCATCGTTGGCATAGGGAAGGTAAATCGTGCCTCAGTATCTGACTGGAGTTCGATGACAGAAAAACCGAGATTAAGACTATGCAGTCTTGGACTGTACAAAAGTATCCTGAACTGCACCACAATAGATATTCATTCACAAATTAGAGAAGCAGGAGTAGAGAGTAAAGTCCTCAAGTGGATCAAAGAATACGTTATACAAAGAATATAAAGGTGGATTGTGAAAGATGTTTCAGAATGGGAAAATGATTAGTACTAAGAGTATTTCTATTTGTAAATGTAAGTGAATTTCCAGGGAGGATGGAAAGAAGCTGCAATAAGACTACAAGGTAGTTCATACAGGAAGTTAATGGAATTTGATAACGAGTGGTATTGATCAATAACAACACTGTGCTAGCTAAGGATCCGAACCCATGTTGTTCTGGCCCGCCATTGTAAGCTAGAGCCACATGACGCCTTAACCCACAGGACCACCCAGTCCTACAAGAACCAAGCACACAGAACAGAGCTATGTGTTTTACCTTGGTCCAAGGACATGAGGTGTGGGAGTTTTCAGGCTAATTTCATTCTCATCCCTGTTTGCTGTACTAGCCTACGAGCAGCGTTTATATAATATTGTAACCTGGCCAGCCATTGTGATCGAGAACTACATGACGCCTTAACCCACAGGGCCAATACAACATGGGTTCGGATCCTTGGCTAGTGCAGTGTTGTTATTGATCAATACCACTCGTGGTCAAAGACTGCAAACCTCACTCAAGGGAAAAGGATCTTGGGGCAAGTATAATACTGAACACATCTGAGGTGCACATCAACCAAATAACTGCTGCAGTATATAAGTGCCTGGAAAACCTGAGAACAGCGTTCAGATACTTCAGTAAGGAATCGTTCAAGACTCTGTACACCGTGTACGTCAGGCCCGTACAGGAATATGCAGCACCAGTTTGGAACCCACACCTAGTCAAACACGTCAAGAAAATGAAGAAAGTGCAAAGGTTTGCAAGAAGACTAGTTTCAGAGCTAACTGGAATGCCCTACGAAAAAAAAGGTTAAGGGAAATCGGCCTGACGACGCTGGAGGACAGAAGAGTTAGGGGAGACATGATAACAACATTCAAAATGCTGCGAGGAATTGACAAGGTGGACAGAGACAGGATGTTCCAGAGATGGGACACAGAAACAAGGGGTCACAATTGGATTTTGAAGACTCAGATGAATCATAGAGATGTTAGGAAGTATTTATTTATTTAAAGAGTTGTCAGAAAGTGGAATAGTCTGGAAAGTGACTCAGAAGAGGCAGGAACCATACATAGTTTTAAGACGAGGTTTGATAAAGTTCATGGAGCAGAGAGAGTACCTAGTAGCGACCAGTGGAGAGGCGGGGCCAGGCGTTATGTATCGACCCATGCAACCACAAATAGGTGAGTACACACACACGCACACACGCACACACGCACATAAACACACACACACAAACACACGCACACACACACACACCCACACACACGCACACACACGCACACACACACACACACACACACACACACACACACACACACACACACACACACACACACACACACACACACACACACACACACACACACACACTCAGAGGTGTCCCTGTTCGCAGATGATGTGAAGTTAATGAGGAGAATTAAATCAGTTGAGGATCAGGCAGGACTTCAAAGAGACCTGGACAGACTGGACACGTGGTCCAGCAACTGGCTTCTTGAATTCAACCCTGCCAAATGAAAAGTCATGAAGATCGGAGAAGGGCAAAGAAGACCGCAGACAAAGTATAGGATAGGTGGCCAAAGACTGCAAACTTCGCTCATGGAGAAAGATCTTGTGGTGACCATAAAACCGAGCATGTCTCCGGAGGCACACATCAACCAGATAACTGTTGCAGCATATGGGCGCCTGGCAAACCTGAAAATAGCGTTCCGATACCTTAGTAAGGAATCGTTCAAGACACTGTACACTGTGTACATCAGGCCCATACTGGAATATGCAGCACCAGTTTGAAACCCACACCTGGTCAAGCACGTCAAGAAATTAGAGAAAGTGCAAAGGTTTGCAACAAGGCTAGTTCCGGAGCTCAAGGGTATGTCCTACGAAGAAAGGTTGAGGTAAATCGGACTGACGACATTGGAAGATAGGAGGGTCAGGGGAGACATGATAACGACATACAAAATGTTAGGTAAGACACATATGCAACAGTTAGGTATCTTTATTTCGAAACGTTTCGCCTACACAGTAGGCTTCTTCAGTCGAGTACAGAAAAGTTGATAGAAGCAGAAGAGACTTGAAGACGATGTAATCAGTCCATCACCCTTAAAGTTTTGAGGTGGTCAGTCCCTCAGTCTGGAGAAGAGCATTGTTCCAAAGTTTGAAGCCTACTGTGTAGGCGAAACCTTTCGAAATAAAGATACCTAACTGCTGTATATGTGTCTTACCTAACAATCTGTCGGTATTTTATACCATTTTAATGTTCGACATACAAAATGCTGCGTGGAATAGATAAGGTGGACAGAGACAGGTTGTTCCAGAGAGGGGACACAGAAACAAGGGGTCACAACTGGAAGATGAAGACTCAGACGAGTCACAGGGATGTTAGGAAGTATTTCTTCAGTCATAGAGTTGTCAGGAAATGGAATAGCCTAACAAGTGATGTAGTGGAGGCAGGAACCATAAATAGCTTTAAGAAGAGGTATAACAAAGCTCAGGAAGCAGAGAGAGGACCTAGTAGCGATAAGTGAAGAGGCGGGGCCAGGAGCTGAGTCTCAACCCCTGCAACCACAGTTAGGTGAATACACACACACACACACACACACACACACACACTCTCTCTCTCTCTCTCATACACACACACACACACACACACACTGCAAGAAGGCCTTTGACACGGTTCCTCACAAGAGATTAGTGCAAAAGATAGAGTATCAGGCGCATATAACAGGAAGGGCACTGCAATGGATCAGAGAATACCTGACAGGGAGGCAACAGCGAGTCATGGTACATAATGAGGTATCACAGTGGGCACCTGTGACTAGCGGGGTCCCACAGGGGTCGGTCCTAGGACCAGTGCTAGTTTTTGTATATGTGAACGACATGATGGAAGGGTTAGACTCAGAAGTGTCCCTGTTCGCAGATGATGTGAAGTTAATGAGGAGAATTAAATCAGATGAGGATCAGGCAGGACTTCAAAGAGACCTGCACAGACTGGACACCTGGTCCAGCCAATGGCTTCTCGAATTTAACCCCGCCAAATGCAAAGTCATGAAGATCGGGGAAGGGCACAGAAGATCGTAGACGGAGTATAGGCTAGGTGGCCAAAGACTGCAAACCTCGCTCAAGGAGAAAGATCTTGAGGTGAGTATAACAGTGAGCATGTCTCCGGAAGCACACATCAACCAGATAATTGCTGCAGCATATGGTCGCCTGGCAAACCTAACCTGAGAACAGCGTTCCGATACCTTAGCAAGGAATCGTTCAAGACACTGTACACCGTTTACGTCAGGCCCATACTGGAGTATGCAGCACCTGTTTGGAACCCGCACTTGATCAAGCATGTCAAGAAATTAGAGAACGTGCAAAGGTTTGCGACATGGTTAGTTCCAGAGCTAAGGGGAATGTCCTATGAAGAAAGGTTTAGGGAAATCGGTCTGACGACACTGGAGGACAGGAGGGTCAGGGGAGACATGATAACGACATATAAAATACTGCGCGGAATAGACAAGGTGGACAAAGACAGGATGTTCCAAGCAGGGGACACAGGAACAAGAGGTCACAATTGGAAGTTGAAGACTCAGATGAGTCAAAGGGATGTTAGGAAGCATTTCTTCAGTCATAGAGTTGTCAGGCAGTGGAATAGCCTAGAAAGTGACGTAGTGGAGGCGGGAACCATACATGGTTTTAAGACGAGGTTTGATAAAGCTCATGGAGCAGGGAGAGAGAGGACCCAGTAGCAACCAGTGAAGAGGCGGGGCCAGGAGCGCAAGACTCGACCCCTGCAACCACAAATAGGTGAGTACACACACACACACACACACACACACACACACACACACACACACACACACACACACACACACACACACACACACACACTGAGGTCTCCATTCCTTCAAATGCTATCTAGGGAAGGTGCTGGTCTTAGCTGTCTGGAGCGACCCTGCCTTTCTCTGAAATAACGGTGACCCCGTGTCTATTGTGATGCTGATGAGATCCGTGCTGAGAAACCCGTCCTAACAAAAGGCTTCTTGGGCGGCCGGAACTAGACAGTGCAAGGGAGGGAGGGAGACAGGGACCTTCCCTCCAGTACAACTCTCACGTTCTGAATTGTAGTAGTTTCTTGTTTTAAGTCTATCTGATGCATTAGGGTCATTAGGTATCCCTAAAAGTGATACCTTAGTCTGGTCTGGATTCCTGCATTAGAATATTACACCCATGAGCGAGGTTCCTTTGCGTCGGTGATCCAAAGAAATTTACCTGCCTTCACTTACCATGGATCAAACCTGATTGCTTCCCATTCCTCAAAACGCTACATGTCCCCTACAGAGCCATTAGAGCAAGTATCAGCAATAATGCAAACCTAAAAAATATCAGTTTTCTCTACGTGTTTGCTTAGGTGTGGGCTTCACACTGGTTCCACTTATTATGAAACTGGTCAAGCATACGTTGTGTATAAAGTGGGAAAACTCCTTGGTTTAGGTTCCTCAGCAACATTAACATATGTCTTGGTTTAGCAGTCAGCGGTGATGCTAAGTGCTTATGTGTTCTTCTGTTTAATCCATGAACTTTCTCACTGGTTTATTATGTAAGTTGCTTTATTCCCATTTGATGACGTTTCTCAGGTCACCTTGACCCACCTTGAACCCAGTCTTCTGGCACATCATATTCGTCCTGCAGTGTGTACTTATTTTTGGTCGTGGGGGGTCGATTCGTAGCTCCTGGTCGCTACTAGGTCTACTCTCTTCCTGCTCCAAGAGCATTATAGTACCTCTTCTTAAAGCTATGCATGGAGCCTGCCTGCACTACATCACTCTCTAGACTGCTCTACTTCCTGACAACTCTGTTAAGAAGAAATACTTCCTTACATCTCTCTGACTCATTTGAGTTTTCTTCTTTCAATTATGAACCCATATTATTGTGTTCCATCTCTAAAGCATTGTGTCACTATCCACCTCGTCAGTTCTTCTCAGCATTATATGTGTCGTTATTATGTCCCTTCTGTCCCTCCTGTCCCTCCTGTCCTCCAATGTCGTCAGGTTGATTTTACTTAATCTCTCTTCGTAAGACATACCCCTTAGCTCCTGGACTAGTCTTGTTGCAAACCTTTGCACTTTCTCGAATTTCATAATGTGCTGGACCAGGTGTGTTCCATACTGGTGATGCATACTCCAGTATGGGTTTGACGTACACGGGGTACAGTGACGTGAATAACTCTTTACTCAGGAGTCAAAATGCTATTCTTAGGTTTACCAAGCGCCCACACGCTGCAGTACTTATTTAGATGATGTGTGCCTCAAAAGATGTGTTCGGTATTATACTCACCTCAAGACCCTTTTATTCTTGAGTAAAGTTTGCAGTCTTTGTCCCTCTAGCCTGTACTCCATCTGCCATCTTCTTTGACCTTCCCCAGTCTTCCTGACTTTGCACTTGATGGGGCTAAAATCCATAGCCAGTTGTGCACCAGTTGTCCAGAGTGTGTGTGTGTGTGTGTGTGTGTGTGTGTGTGTGTGTGTGTGTGTGTGTGTGTGTGTGTGTGTGTGTGTGTGTGTGTGTGTGTGTGTGTGTGTGTGTGTGTGTGTGTGTGTGTGTGTGTGTGTGTGTGTGTGTGTGTGTGTGTGTGTGTGTGTGTGTGTGTGTGTGTATGTGTGTGTGTGTGTGTGTGTGTGTGTGTGTGTGTGTGTGTGTGCAAGCACGTGCAGACGTAAGCTCGCGCGCGTGAGACCGAGATTTCTCCCTGGAGTGACGGTAGACAATGTTTGAAAACTCTCTTAATTACTTTAATTACTATAACTGCTCAAAATCCATACCTTAAAATTGTAACCAGGCCTAAGTTTCATGAGGAAAAGATTTAATTTAATAACTTCACGATAAGGTAATGAGAGAAACAAGATCGTCTCTCTCCTAACTTCTCATGTTCTGTACTCTTTCATCACCTTCATTTAGTTAGTACTCATGGATTTTCTCTTTCGTTTTTAACAGAGTCCATTTTAGCTTCTCATTCTGTCACCGGCTCTATTTTCTTTTAATTTGGTCATTTTGTTTTAAATTCTTCCTTTTATTTCCTCTTTTTTGTCTAAGAAACCCTCCTACTTAGTAATCTATGCCTAGTTCTGCAGCATTTTTTAAGCATTAGAATTAGTCTGCCCGAAATGAAGCGCTTTCTTTTATGCTTAATTTTTTATTACATGTAAACTACAACAGGTATACTTCAGAAAAAAAATATAGCTGTTTGTTTGCTTTAAGTGTTCCCTTTCTTCATCGTTATTTTAACTTCAGTCTATGTCATAACTTTGTTTATCAGATTCTTCCTCCTCTCGCCTACTTGCTCTCTCTCAGTGCATGGATTTGTTTTCCCTTTTCAGGAAAAAAATTTGATTCATCGTTCCTCTATTCTAAAGTAATCAACTAATGCTAAATCTAAGTTTAGGAAACAAAATCATTAGTTTGCCATAATTTATATTAATTTGGAGTTGCAGGGAATATTGTCCCCCGCGGCCCTGTCTCAGACCTGAACTATTCATTTAGAAAGGAAATATTAACACGTAAAAGCTAAAGATATGTGTATTCCTAATACTACAAGAAGTTAATGTGATTTACCTGTTGTCTTAGGTATTACGAGGAAAGATCAGCAATCCTGCTAGAGTGCAAAAAATAAAATTAAATAATAATAATATTATTATTATTAATATTATTACACCGTCCATCTCCAACCGAGGTAGTGTGACCTGGAAAAGAAGAAACACTTTCATCATCACTCACTCTATCACTGTCTTTCC
Source organism: Cherax quadricarinatus (assembly GCF_038502225.1). Classification (NCBI taxonomy): domain Eukaryota; kingdom Metazoa; phylum Arthropoda; class Malacostraca; order Decapoda; family Parastacidae; genus Cherax; species Cherax quadricarinatus. The sequence continues at coordinate 10,927,994 of NC_091311.1, read as the reverse complement.
AGAGGATGGACGATACCGCAGTTCAGATGACCCTCCAAACTGGAAATATCCCCACTTCTTCTTCAGAATCCAGACACTACTTTGCACCTTCAGTCCAGCTAACCAGTTTCTCTGAATCCCTTCATTAATTGTTACTTTACTCACACTCCTACAGCACGTCAAGTTAAGAAAACCACTTGCCCACACTCACTCCTACCTAACACTCTCACACACCTGCCAGAATTCCAAGCCCCTCCTCACATACAATACCTCCTTTAGCCTCTCCATCCAAATTTTGTTAGGACGGCCCCTACCACGCCTTCCCTGCGTTACAGATTTATACACCCTCCAAGTCATCCTATTTTGTTCCATCCTCTCTAAATGTCCGGAGCACCTCAAAAGCCCCTCCTCAGTCCTCTGGATAATATTAGTAACTCCATAACCACTCTCCGAACTACGAATTCTCTTTACAATATTCACACCATTTATTCCCCTCAAACACAACATCTCCACTGCCTCCAACTTCTTCCTCGCTGCAACATTCACCACTCATGTTTCACACCCATATAAGAGTGTTGTACCATTATACTCTCATATGTTCCCCCTTTTGTCTCCATGGACAACGTTCTTTGTCTCCACAGATGCCTCAGAGTACCACCCATCTTCTTCCTTTCATCAGTTCTATGGTTCACTTCGTCTTTCATATACCCATCCACCGACAAGTTCTCTCCCAAACACCTGAACACACTGACGTCTTCCATACTATTAATGCATGTCCCAACCTGCTTTTAACATTTCTGTCATGGCCCTTTTATTCTCAACTGTTTTACTCCCTTTCATTCTACCCACAGCCTCATGCACCTTCCTCACTCTCACATCTGGTTCTTTCTCACTCCTAACAGAAGTTTTATCTCCAAGACCAATTGCACGAAATCACTGCCACCCTTTCCTCATTAACACTTAACAGCTCTTCAAAATATTCTCTCCATTTTTCCCAGTACCTTCAACTCCACATCTACTTACTCCCAAATTCTGTTTTTAACTGTCAAATCCATATTCTATCTCATTATCTGTTGACAGAACCACACCCTCTCTCATTTACTTTCCTTGAGCACTTTCCTCATATTTACTCTCCTTATACTCCACTCAAATTATATTACTTCTGCTTTGTAAAAACCTCTCATATACTAACTTTTTCTCCCTTACCATTCGCTGTTTACATCATTCCACTAATCGCTCCTCTTCTGTCCTGCACCCGCCCTCTTATATCCACACTTCTGCTACACACTCTAACACTACATTCTTAAATTCATCTTATACTTCTTTAACCTCCTCATTGCCTATGCTCTCACTAGTCCATCTTTCTCCCAATATTTGTTTAGTTCTTACATTAACTACCTCATCCTTCAGTTTAGAAACTTTCAACTCTTATTCGCTGAAGCCGTTCTCCTTGTACCTCATCTACCCCTTACTTTCACTCTAGCTACAACTAAATAATCATAAGTCTATCTATCAACCTTCATCCACCAATACATAGTGCAACAAACTGGTATCATTGCTATTATTACTATTATTATTTAATATAAATAATGATATTGTTATTTGTATTATCTAGATTATATATATTATTATATATATTTATAGTCTAGACATTTTTTGTATATATATTTTTAGATTATTTATATTATTATTATTTATATTATTTTAATATTATTATTATTATTATTATTATTATTATTATTATTATTATTATTATTATTATTATTATTATTATTATTATTATTATTATTATTATTAACTGTAAGCCATTCTATAGGGGTAATAATTATGTAAATTAAGTTAATAAATATCTCTTCACCTTTTAATCGCCACATCAGTAAGCATAAGTCGCTGCGTTATTGCTCTGGATGGTAGATATGTTTGGTGTAAGAACCTTCGTAATGGCACGATGCTGCCATTACAAAGGTTCTTACACAAGTAATGTACCCAGATCTTGCCACCTTTCGCCATGATGACCTGTGTATGGAGTTCTGCCTCCATATGGATACAGATTTAGTGAATCAGGTACACAATCATCGTAATGGAGGTGCTCGGCTTGGTGCACTTCACTGTGGAAGATAAAAGCAACTCTCTTCTGCTCTCTGTCTTCGAGGTCGACGTTTGTGAAGAAAAGTGATGCACCGTTTGTCTTCTCTAGTAAAATCGGGATATTGTTTCATACTATGGAACAATGCTCTTCTCCAGACTGAGGGACTGACCACCTCAAAACTTTAAGGGTGATGGACTGATTACATCGTCTCCAAGTATCTTCTGCTTCTATCAACTTTTCTGTACTCGACTGAAGACGCCTACTGTGTAGGCGAAACGTTTCGAAATAAAGATACCTAACTGTTGCATATGTGTCTTACCTATCGACTCAACAGACATAGCGAGACAACTTTCACATATATTTTTATCCGTACATAGTGGTGATAGCCGATAACTTACTACTCAAGCTGAGTGTTGGTGTCTGCCTAACTTTGTGTCGACTGAGTGCCTCATCTTGTGACAACTTGAGAGCGCCTTTTCTGACTGTCTTCCAACTTTCAGCATTGCTGCACCTTAAAGGTAACTTGGAATTGTTACCAAGGTGTGTTGGTCTCAATTTGCCAATTTATATATGCAAATAATGGAGGAGCTTTTGCAGTTACTTAAGATCTGGCAGTGACTGAAATACATCTAATTATTATTATTATTATTATTATTATTATTATTATTATTATTATTATTATTATTATTATTTGTATTATTATTATTATTATTATTATTATTATTATTATTATTATTATTATTATTATTATTATTGTTGTTGTTGTTATTATTATTATTATTATTTTTATTATTATTATTATTATTATTATTATTATTATTATTATTATTATTATTTTTATTAATATTATTATAGAAAAGCTGTTGTGAGTACTGCTGCTAAAACATATATTCAGCTCAGGCACTTTCTTCAAAGTGCTAAGGGGCACTTAAGAGGCACTTAAGGGGCACTTAAGAGGCACTTAAGGGGCACTTAAGGGGCACTTAAGGGGCACTAATAACATATTCATTTTTCCACTATAATCTACCTTATTCATAATTAGTATAACATTTGCTTTGTCTGTTTCGTAAGGTGAAGTCCAGGATGTTTCTTTAATTAATGGCATAACTTAACAAATCTTGGAGTTTGTTAAATTATACTATGGTATAACTTAAGTTATGACTTAAGTTTTACCATGGTATAAGAGATCTTTGACAACACAATTGTCCTCAAAGATTTAAGTTATACCATGAATTAAGGAAAGATTCCTGACTTCACCTAACGAAACCAATCAAAGGTGATAGTAGTTATAGACAAGGTAGATTATAGTCAAAAAATGAATATATTAATAGAAGACAGAGAACTTACTTGCCTGTTAAGCATAAAAAAAAACAAATGCTATTTTTTCGAAAGCCATATCTCTCATAAAGGGAATCCATTTTTAAGAGGGATAGGCTTGAAACCCAGATCAAACATGATTTTTTGTTTTTTTTTTGTTTTGTAAAATTACTGTCTATTGGCATCGTTTGTGACGTATGGAAAAAAAATCGATGCTGTTGCCTGTTTGTGGAGCAAGATAAAAAAATTAACATATCCGCTCTCGACGCCACAAGATTTGCTAGAGTCGAGTTAGCACTTGATGGGTTCCATCTCTTGTTCAGATTTATAGGGAATCCATGATGTGAGGAAACAAAAACCAGCTTTTAAAATTTCCACTGAGACCACGACAATATGGAACGAATTTTTGCCTAAGTTGGTTTATCTGCTTTATTCAATTTAAAGCATATCAATACATAAATAACCCGCACATAGAAGAGAGGAGCTTACGATGACGTTTCGGTCCGACTTACACCGTTTACAAAGTTACACTAACAGGAAGGAAGGAACGAACGAACGAACGAACAAGTGCAGGTAAGATCCCAATGGGATGAACGGGGAAGACGGGACAGACGAAGAATAGCGATGAAAAGGAGTGTTCTTACTTGTAGAAATAGAGCCAGGGCTTAACCCAGCAGCTAAGACAGGAAGGAGCGAAGGAGGGAGTATATATAGGCCAGCAGACATTGACGGGAGCAATAGAGGTAGTGGTGGAGGTAGTAGTAGTAGTAGTAGTAGTAGTAGTAGTAGTAGTAGTAGTAGTAGTAGTAGTAGTAGTAGTAGTAGTAGTAGTAGTATGTTTCTTTGGCACGAAACATAAACTGAGAAGGGTAAATAATTTTAATGTCCAGTGTAATGGGGAGCCCATCACTTTGGTTTCATCAGTAAAATATCTGGGAATCCCCTTTGACCCATGCATATCAGGAGAATTGATAGGGAACAGTGTAGTAAATAAAGCGAATGCCAGACTGAAGTTCCTGTGTAGACAAGCACAGTGTCTACCTACTGAGGCTCGCAGGACCCTATGTCTAGCCCTTATACAATGCCATATGGATTACGCTTGCTCTTCATGGTACTCTGCCTTGACAAAAAAACTGAAAGATAGACTGCAAATCACCCAAAACAAAATCGTAAGATTCATCCTGGGGCTGGGACCAAGAGAACATGTAGGCTAGGATGAATTACAGCAGTTGGATATGCTGAATGTTGAAGACAGAGTAAAACAACTGAAGCTAAATCATGTTTATAAAATTGCCCACAAACAATGTCCAGAATATCTTGCTGTCAATTTTGTCAAGGCTGGAAACCAAAGCAGTCATAGTACTAGGGGGAGAGAGCACAACTTTGTAGTACCCACAGTCAGTGGCCAGGCTTCAAACACCTTTTATTGTACAGCAATAAAGGAATGGAATAGACTACCCGCACATGTCAAAGCCAGTCATAGCATAAACCAGTTCAAGAAGAGTGCCAAAAGGTGTCTGATGAATGTAGCTACAGAAAGGGAGGGGAATGATTTTCTATTTTTTAGCTAACATACGTGTAAATTTTACCTTATTCCTAGTAATGACCCTCGTATTGTAGATAGTCTTAATGACCCTCGTGTAGTAGATAGTCTTTTTAGTATGATAATAAGATGTTATCTTCATTATAGAATTATAAGAAAATATTATAACCTTTATATTATAATAATAAGGTAAAAGGACCCCAATGGAAATAAGTCACTCTGTCTGACTTTTTTGGGTTATCCTAGGTTCTCTACACATATGCTGCTATGTATGATAATTCTATGTAACTGTATTTGAGTATACCTGAATAAACTTACTTACTTATTAGTGGTGGTGGTGGTGGTGGTGGTGGTGGTGGTGGTGGTGGTGGTGGAGTTAGTCAAATACTAAGAGGAGCGCTGCAAGGAAGCTAGGGGGCTACAGAGAGTAGGAGCAAGAACATAGAGATGGAGAAAAAATAATGAAAGAACAAATACCCAAGGCACCTACCCTCTGGAATGAGGCTCCGCCTGGCGTGCAAGCCCTTCGCAATGACTTGGGCTTCCTCCGAACCCTTTGAGTGTATCCGGATAAAGAGTTCGCGAATGCTGCTGAAATCACCTTTGCACCCCATTTCTGCTATCTGGCAGAGCACCTGGATTGGCGATCTTCGACGAGAAAGTGGACATTGTGACAAAGTGCAAGATGGTGACCAACCTCGAGCAGGGAAAGAAACCAGGGTGCCCCCGTCGCTTGCAAGGTGTCACAAAGATCGGAGTTTGACTGGAGGAGTTCATGACAAAGAGGACGCTCAAAATGTTTAGCGTCATTGCTGAGCTGAGGAAGGGGAAGGAAAAATTTTCCTTCTTCAATGAAGACCCCGAAACGTGGTATACGAGCACGAAGTTCCTGGAAATGAAGAAATCTGCGGGCTCTTTGAAGGTCGTGAACGACGCAGCAGAAAGAGCTGTTTCCTTCGTTCAGACCTTCAATGCGTCGCTGACCAATGACGAGAAGCAGAAACAGTACATTCCTCGCCTTGTGGCGGATCACCATCGCCGCTTCCCTTCTCCGACCAAAGAGAGACTAATGAAGGAGGGTGACTGATGAATTTTAGAGGGACAGATTGAAATCTCACCTCATTTCGTCGTTCAAGTAGGCACGAGGAAGCATTATTACGCGTGAGCGAGCGCAGCAGAGCGACATCTTACTGGCAGTTTTTGTGACAAATGATCGACCCGACACAACCCGACCCGACATGACCAGATACTTTTGAGAGGCTAATAGCTTTTTCCCTATATAAGATAGAGACCTAATTCCTTTTGAATCTGATAGTCTCATGAAACTAATTATGGTATTAACTGTTTGTTTCGCTGAAATTTTATGGGAATTCCCCAGAAAACCATGGTATTTGAGGTGTTTTGGGTCAAATTTCGAAGTTTATTCAACTTGAGAAGCGAATTGCGTGTGATTTTCAGTTGTGACGCTATGTTTTCTTTACTGAATTCGAAAGAGAAAAGATGGGAGAATATGATTAAGAATTTACATTAACGTTTTCTTCAATTTTTAGTGGAAAAAATCATCTGGGGAAAACACCCATTTTCAGTGATTTTTCAGTTGAATACATCGTCCAGTGGCGAAGGTCGATCAAAACCAACAATTTCTCATCCAAGAATTCATGACAAACACGTTGCTTTATTTATGTCTCGTGGTTCCTCCTCTTCAATGTACATAAAATCACTCACTCGTTTAGCACTCACCAAAGCGCTAAAAACTGCTTATTGATTCAGTCATTCTGCTTTCAGAGAAAATTGGAACTATGCTAAGCGAAAGAGGAACGAAAATTAAAATTTCTTCATTTTCTCTTCTGTCGGTGAGAGACGCCTTATATATATATATATATGTATATATATATATATATATATATATATATATATATATATATATATATATATATATATATATATATATATATATATATATATATATATATATATATATATATATATATATATATATATATATATATATATATATATATATATATATATATATATATATATATATATATATATATATATATATATATAAATATATATATATATATATATATATATATATATATATATATATATATATATATACATATATATATATATATATGTATATACATATATTTTTTTTTTCTTTTTTAACAAGTCGGCCGTCTCCCACCGAGGCAGGGTGACCCAAAAAAGAAAGAAAATCCCCAAAAAGAAAATACTTTCATCATCATTCAACACTTTCACCACACTCACACATTATCACTGCTTTTGCAGAGGTGCTCAGAATACAACAGCTTAGAAGCATGCACGTATAAAGATACACAACATATCCCTCCAAACTGCCAATATCCCAAACCCCTCCTTTAAAGTGCAGGCATTGTACTTCCCATTTCCAGGACTCAAGTCCGACTATATGAACATAACAGGTTTCCCTGAATCCCTTCACTAAATATTACCCTGCTCACACTCCAACAGATCGTCAGGTCCCAAGTATCATTGGCCTCCATTCACTCCTATCTAACACGCTCATGCACGCTTGCTGGAAGTCCAAGCCCCTAGCCCACAAAACCTCCTTTACCCCCTCTTTCCAACCCTTTCGAGGACGACCCCTACCCCTCCTTCCTTCCCCTATAGATTTATATGCTTTCCATGTCATTCTACTTTGATCCATTCTCTCTAAATGACCAAACCACCTCAACAACCCCTCTTCTACCCTCTGACTAATGCTTTTATTAACTCCACGCCTTCTCCTAATTTCCACACTCCGAATTTTCTGCATAATATTTACACCACACATTGCCCTTAGACAGGACATCTCCACTGCCTCCAACCGTCTCCTCAATGCTGCATTTACCACCCAAGCTTCACATCCATATAAGAGTGTTGGTACTACTATACTTTCATACATTCCCTTCTTTGCCTCCATAGATAACGTTTTTTGACTCCACATACACCTGAACGCACCATTCACCTTTTTTCCCTCATCAGTTCTATGATTAACCTCATCCTTCATAAATCCATCCGCCGACACGTCAACTCCCAAGTATCTGAAAACATTCACTTCTTCCATACTCCCCTCCCCAATTTGATATCCAATTTTTCTTTATCTAAATCATTTGATACCCTCATCACCTTACTTTTTCTATGTTCACTTTCAACTTTCTACCTTTACACACATTCCCAAACTCATCCACTAACCTTTGCAATTTTTCTTTAGAATCTCGCATAAGCACAGTATCATCAGCAAAAAGTAACTGTGTCAATTCCCATTTTGAATTTGATTCCCCATAATTTAATCCCACTCCTCTCCCAAACACCCTAGCATTTACTTCTTTTACAACCCCATCTATAAATATATTAAACAACCATGGTGACATTACACATCCCTGTCTAAGACCTACTTTTACCGGGAAGTAGTCTCCCTCTCTTCTACACACCCTAACCTGAGCCTCACTATCCTCATAAAAGCTCTTTACAGCTTTTATATATATGTATAAATATATGTATAAATATATGTATAAATATATATATATATATATATATATATATATATATATATATATATATATATATATATATATATATTTATATATTTATATATATATATATATATATATATATATATATATATATATATATATATATATATATATATATATATATATATATATTTATATATATATATATATATATATATATATATATACATATACATTATTGTACTCACGAACAAGTGGTATTTATCAATAACAACACTGCGACTAGCCAAGTAGTCGAATCCATGCTGCTTTGGCCTGCCTCATGGTGGGCGAAAACTGTGGATTAATGCGTCATGAGTTTTCGCCCACTATAAGGCAGGCTAAAGAAGCATGGGTTCGACTCCTTGGCTAGTGTTTTGCTTCTGAGCCGATGACTGCAGGCTGGTGATAAGATTATCAACACCTTTTAATCAATATACCATCTTTTAATCAATATATCATCTACACAACTCCTGGTTTTACACAGCCCATCGCACTTCGCTGTAAGGACCTGAGTCCAGCTCTTTTTAAACTCTTGGGACTGATTCTCAAATACCCCTAATATTCATGTAGAGCGTTTTGAGAGGTTTGATGGGGTTTCAAACTGACCGCGATCACCTTTCTCCCAATGTTGTTCTTTCATATTTCACTTTCCGTCATGTTTTTCTATTTCCTTTCATAAATATCTTCCTCAGTTAATTCGCATATCCCTCTCTTCCCTCTCGTCCTCACTACGTTACTGTAATTCTCCTTCCCTATCTTCCTCACTCTCTTCTCACAGGTAAGTTTAACGCACATTAAGCCAGAGTACAAACTGATTCAAAGTATTATGGTAAACTTGTTATCTTAAAGCAAAGTTGTAATTTGCAAGGAATGTTTATATTTCAGATAATCTCTAAACTTTTCTTTTGAAACGATAACTTCGTTATTTGCTTCACAAGATGTTTGTTTCACAATACAAGTAAACTGTTCCTTCAAACAAGTCTGTGCAACCAGCATACCTATTTAATTCTTCTATTAAATATTTGTTAATGTTTTTTGTTTATATATATATATATATATATATATATATATATATATATATATATATATATATATATATATATATATATATATATATAATATATATATATATATATATATATATATATATATATATATATATATATAATTTGGATTTCTTCCTGAAGCCATTTGAATATTCTACTTCCCCTACCACCCCATCTTTTAAATATATATATATATATATTGTTGATATAGGTGGCATATATATATATATATATATATATATATATATATATATATATATATATATATATTAGATGCATATATAGCCTATATATAATGATGGGCAAGTTCTCCATATAGACTTTTGGGACTCCCTAAAGCTATATGGAGATAGGTATATATGCACATGTATATATAATAAGTAATACATATTTTATGAAAAAGAGGATAAATAAATATACAAGGTATGATGCAGCACGTAATGAAAGTAGTTTGTTAGATTATGTATTGGTGGATAAAAGGTTGATGGGTAGGCTCCAGGATGTACATGTTTATAGAGGGGCAACTGATATATCCGATCATTATTTAGTTGTAGCTACAGTTAGAGTAAGAGGTAGATGGGAAAAGAGGAAGGTGGCAACAACAAGTAAGAGGGAGGTGAAAGTGTATAAACTAAGGGATGGAGGATAAATAAATATACAAGGTGATCGGGTGATGATATAACTGCGACTCAGTTGGCAGAAAGGTGGGTTAGTGCAAAGATGAGCAGAAAGGTGGGTAGTGCAAAGGGGGGGGGGGGTTGAAGAGGGTTGGAATAGTTTTAAAAATGCAGTATTAGAATGTGGGGCAGAAGTTTGTGGTTATAGGAGGGTGGGGGCAGGAGGAAAGAGGAGTGATTGGTGGAATGATGAAGTAAAGGGTGTGATAAAAGAGAAAAAGGTAGCTTACGAGAGGTTTTTACAAAGCAGAAGTGTTATAAGAAGAGCAGAGTATATGGAGAGTAAAAGAAAGGTGAAGAGAGTGGTGAGAGAGTGCAAAAGGAGAGCAGATGAAAGAGTGGGAGAGGCACTGTCAAGAAATTTTAATGAAAATAAGAAAAAATTTTGGAGTGAGTTAAACAAGTTAAGAAAGCCTAGGGAAAGTACGGATTTGTCCGTTAAAAACAGAGTAGGGGAGTTAGTAGATTAGGAGAGGGAGGTATTAGGTAGATGGCGAGAATATTTTGAGGAACTTTTAAATGTTGAGGAAGAAAGGGAGGCGGTAATTTCATGCACTGGCCAAGGAGGTATACCATTTTTTAGGAGTGAAGAAGAGCAGAATGTAAGTGTGGTGGAGGTACGTGAGGCATTACGTAGAATGAAAGGGGGTAAAGCAGCTGGAACTGATGGGATCATGACAGAAATGTTAAAAGCAGGGGGGGATATAGTGTTGGAGTGGTTGGTACTTTTGTTTAATAAATGTATGAAAGAGGGGAAGGTACCTAGGGATTTGCGGAGAGCATGTATAGTCCCTTTATATAAAGGGAAAGGGGACAAAAGAGATTGTAAAAATTATAGAGGAATAAGTTTACTGAGTATACCAGGAAAAGTATACGGTAGAGTTATAATTGAAAGAATTAGAGGTAAGACAGAATGTAGAATTGCGGATGAGCAAGGAGGCTTCAGAGTGGGTAGGGGATGTGTAGATCAAGTGTTTACATTGAAGCATATATGTGATCAGTATTTAGATAAAGGTAGGGAAGTTTTTATTGCATTCATGGATTTAGAAAAGGCATATGATAGAGTGGATAGAGGAGCAATGTGGCAGATGTTGCAAGTTTATGGAATAGGTGGTAAGTTACTAAATGCTGTAAAGAGCTTTTATGAGGATAGTGAGGCTCAGGTTAGGGTGTGTAGAAGAGAGGGAGAATACTTCCCGGTAAAAGTAGGTCTTAGACAGGGATGTGTAATGTCACCATGGTTGTTTAATATATTTATAGATGGGGTTGTAAAAGAAGTAAATGCTAGGGTGTTTGGGAGAGGGGTGAGATTAAATTATGGGGAATCAAATTCAAAATAGGAATTGACACAGTTACTTTTTGCTGATGATACTGTGCTTATGGGAGATTCTAAAGAAAAATTGCAAAGGTTAGTGGATGAGTTTGAGAATGTGTGTAAAGGTAAAAAGTTGAAAGTGAACATAGAAAAGAGTAAGGTGATGAGGGTATCAAATGATTTAGATAAAGAAAAATTGGATATCAAATTGGGGAGGAGGAGTATGGAAGAAGTGAATGTTTTCAGATACTTGGGAGTTGACGTGTCGGCGGATGGATTTATGAAGGATGAGGTTAATCATAGAATTGATGAGGGAAAAAGGGTGAGTGGTGCGTTGAGGTATATGTGGAGTCAAAAAACGTTATCTATGGAGGCAAAGAAGAGAATGTATGAAAGTATAGTAGTACCAACACTCTTATATGGATGTGAAGCTTGGGTGGTAAATGCAGCAGCGAGGAGACGGTTGGAGGCAGTGGAGATGTCCTGTCTAAGGGCAATGTGTGGTGTAAATATTATGCAGAAAATTCGGAGTGTGGAAATTAGGAGAAGGTGTGGAGTTAATAAAAGCATTAGTCAGAGGGCAGAAGAGGGGTTGTTGAGGTGGTTTGGTCATTTAGAGAGATTGGATCAAAGTAGAATGACATGGAAAGCATATAAATCTATAGGGGAAGGAAAGAGGGGTAGGGGTCGTCCTCGAAAGGGTTGGAAAGAGGGGGTAAAGGAGTTTTTTTGGGTGAGGGGCTTGGACTTCCAGCAAGCGTGCATGAGCGTGTTAGATAGGAGTGAATGGAGACGAATGATACTACGTATATGCTTCTAAACTGTTGTATTCTGAGCACCTCTGCAAAAGCAGTGATAATGTGTGAGTGTGATGAAAGTGTTGAATGATGATGAAAGTATTTTCTTTTTGGGGATTTTCTTTCTTTTTTGGGTCACCCTGCCTCGGTGGGAGACTTGTTGAAAAAAAAAAAAAAAAAAAAAAATATATATATATATATACATATATATATATATATATATATATATATATATATATATATATATATATATATATATATATATATATATATATATATATATATATATATATATATATATATATATATATATATATATATATATATATATATATATATATATATATATATATATATATATATATATATATATATATATGTAAACAAAGAACTTTAACAAATATATATGAATATATATGAATAAATAAAGAACTTTAACGAAAAGGTAAAATTGGCGAATTAGCAAAACATCATTTAAAATTAAGTCCTTTCTAAAAAATTTCTCTTATGCATTTTAAGATATATTTTTTTCATTTATGTTAATGTAAAAATAAACTATTTTGTACCATAAGAACCTTAGAAAACTTACCTAACCTTATTATAACAAGCGCAATTTAATTTAGCTTAATCCAACTAAATATATTTTAGATAAGTTTACAATAATTTAATAATAAATAAACACAATGAAATATATTTTTTCCTTAGGGTCGGAATACGTATTTACTATTAAATTATTGTAAACTTATCTAAAATATGTTTAGTTGGATTAGGCTAAATTAAATTGCGCTTGTTATAACAAGGTTAACTAAGTTTTCTAAGGTTCTTTTCGTATCAATAATTTATTTTTACATTAACATAAATGAAAAAAAAGTTTCTTTAATTGTATAATTTTTTTTTTAGAGAGGACTTAATTTTAGTTGAGTTCTTGCTAACTGACCAATTTCACCTTTTCGGCACGCCATATATATGAATACACAGAAAGGTATGTATGGAATAGGAGGTAGGTTACTGAAAGCAGTGAAAAGTTTTTACGAGTATAGTGAGGCTCAGGTTAGAGTATGTAGGAGAGAGGGAGATTATTTCCCAGTAAAAGTAGGCCTTAGACAAGGATGTGTGATGTCACCATGGTTGTTCATTATATTTATAGATGGAGTTATAAGAGAAGTGAATGCTCGGGTGTTGGCAAGAGGTGTGGGGTTAAAAGATAAAGAATCTAAGACAAAGTGGGAGTTGTCACAGTTGCTCTTTGCTGATGACACTGTGCTCTTGGGAGATTTTGAAGAGAAGTTGCAGAGGTTGGTGGATGAGTTTGGTAGGGTATGTAAAAGAAGGAAATG
>NC_091311.1:10896849-10904349 GCF_038502225.1 Cherax quadricarinatus | reverse complement strand
ACATGACAACAGGATGTTGTAACCTGACAACATAATGTTGTAACATGACGACATGATGCTGTAACATGATAACATGATGTTGTAACATGATAACATGATGTTGTAACATGATAACATGACGTTGTAACATGACAACTAGATGCTGTAACATGATAACATGATGTTGTAACGTGATAACATGATGTTGTAACGTGATAACATGATGTTGTAACATGACAACATGATGTTGTAACATGACAACATGATGTTGTAACATGACAGCATGATGTTGTAACATGATAACATGATGTTGTAACATGACAACATGATGTTGTAATATGACAACATGATGTTGCAACATGACAACATGATGCTGTAACATGATAACATGATGTTGTAACATGACAACATGATGTTGTAACATGACAACAGGATGTTGTAACATGACAACATAATGTTGTAACATGACGACATGATGCTGTAACATGATAACATGATGTTGTAACATGATAACATGTTGTAACATGATAACATGATGTTGTAACATGACAACTAGATGCTGTAACATGATAACATGATGTTGTAACGTGATAACATGATGTTGTAACGTGATAACATGATGTTGTAACATGACAACATGATGCTGTAACATGATAACATGATGTTGTAACATGACAACATGATGTTGTAACATGACAACATGATGTTGTAACATGACAATATAATGTTGTAACATGACAACATGATGCTGTAACATGATAACATGATGTTGTAACATGATAACTTGATGTTGCAACGTCATAACATGATGTTGTAACAAGATAATATGATGTTGTAACGTGATAACATGATGTTGTAACATGATAACATGATGTAACATGTTAACGTGATGTTGTAACATGATAACATGATGTAACATGACAACTAGATGCTGTAACATGATAACATGATGTTGTAACGTGATAACATGATGTTGTAACGTGATAACATGATGTTGTAACATGACAACATGATGTTGTAACATGATAACATGATGTTGTAACGTGATAACATGATGTTGTAACATGACAACACGATGTTGTAACATGATAACATTATGTTGTAACATGACAACATGATGTTGTAACATGATAAGAGGATATTGTAACGTGATAACATGATGTAACATGACAACATGATGTTGTAACATGACAACATGATGCTGTTACATGGTAACATGATGTTGTAACATGACAACATGATGTTGTAACATGACAACATGATGCTGTAACATGATAACATTATGTTGTAACATGACAACATGATGTTGTAACATGACAACATGATGTTGTAACATGATAACATAATGTTGTAACATGACAACATGATGCTGTAACATGATAACATGATGTTGTAACATGATAACTTGATGTTGCAACGTGATAACATGATGTTGTAACAAGATAATATGATGTTGTAACGTGATAACATGATGTTGTAACATGATAACATGATGTAACATGTTAACGTGATGTTGTAACATGATAACATGATGTTGTAACATGACAACTAGATGCTGTAACATGATAACATGATGTTGTAACGTGATAACATGATGTTGTAACGTGATAACATGATGTTGTAACATGACAACATGATGTTGTAACATGATAACATGATGTTGTAACGTGATAACATGATGTTGTAACATGACAACACGATGTTGTAACATGATAACATTATGTTGTAACATGACAACATGATGTTGTAACATGATAACAGGATGTTGTAACGTGATAACATGATGTTGTAACATGACAACATGATGTTGTAACATGATAACATTATGTTGTAACATGACAACATGATGCTGTTACATGATAACATGATGTTGTAACATGACAACATGATGTTGTAACATGACAACATGATGCTGTAACATGATAACATTATGTTGTAACGTGATAACATGATGTTGTAACATGATAACATGATGTAACATGATAACGTGATGTTGTAACATGATAACATGATGTAACATGACAACATGATGATGTAACATGTTAACATGATGTAACGTGATAATATGATGTTGTAACATGATAACATGATGTTGTAACATGACAACATGATGTTGTAACATGATAACATGATGTAACATGATAACATGATGTTGTAACACGATAACATGATGTTGTAACACAATAACATGATGTAACATGATAACATGATGTAACATGAAAATATGATGCTGTAACATATTAACATGATGTCGTAACATGATAACATGACGTTGTAACATGATAACATGATGTTGTAACGTGATAACATGATGCTGTAACATGATAACATGATGTTGTAACATGATAACATGATGTTGTAACGTGATAACATGATGTTGTGACACGGTAACGTAACATGATAACATGCTGTAACATATTAACATGATGTTGTAACATGATAACATGATGTTGTAACATGATAACATGATGTTGTAACGTGATAACATGATGCTGTAACATGATAACATGATGTTGTAACATGATAACATGATGTTGTAACGTGATAACATGATGTTGTAACACGGTAACATAATGTTGTAACATGATAAGATGATGTAACATGATAACATGATGTTGTAACATGATAACATGATGTTGTAACATGATAACATGATGTTGTAACATGATAACATGATGTTGTAACATGATAACATGATGTTGTAACATGATAACATGATGTTGTAACATGATAACATGATGTTGTAACATGATAACATGATGTTGCAACATGATAACATGATGTTGTAACATGATAACATGATGTTGTAACAGGGTAACATAATGTTGTAACATGATAAGATGATGTAACATGATAACATGATGTTGTAACACGGTAACATAATGCTGTGACATGATAACATGATGCTGTAACATGATAACATGATGCTGACAAGTGCTTCTCAAACTCAACCCATCTCACTACAGCTGTATTAATACTACTACTACCACTACAACTGATACTACTACTACTACTACTACTACTACTACTACTTCTACCACCACCACCACCACGATCACCCTCTCGCAGCGTATCACCTGACTCCTGTCACTATATGTACTCGTTTAAAGTTATCTCTGTATTAGCACTGAAGAAGCCTTTTATAAATGATCTGAACTGAAGATAATTGTCTTTCTCCACATCTTGTCGGTATCATAATAATATTTTTCAATTGCTGGATTGTTCAGAAACTGTTTATGTTGGCAAATATAAACAGTATTTGTAATATCCTAGCTGATAGTTCTATATATATATTCGCGCCAAAAATATAGAGGTTATGTCGTGCCTGGAACGCCGCGTCTAGTCGACTGATTAGCATATTAAGAGAGGGAGCTTGGTACTTCTGCTCTGGTGCAGGCGGAGCCAAATGTTCCAAATGAATGAAGGAGTCCATTACTGCCAGCGGCATCAAAGCGGTCTCCATTTCTGGCAGAATACTTATCTTCTTGGAGCTTGGTCATCAGGGCAGAGGGAAATCTCTTACTCTCTCAGTCTTCCTTCGTCATCTGTACGATTCGCACATTGGCTAAATTACAATCTCGCTCCTAAATTCTTAGATTCTTACAGATGCGTTTACAAAATTTGCAGTTAAATGAAGAAACTTGAAAAGTGGGCGAGTGGTTCACACTCAGGCACTGGAATTTTAGGAAACACTCGCCATGGGTTGAAACCCTACCCGGTCCGTGTTTTGTTTACAGTCGTGTTTGCCTGGGGTTTACCTGGAGAGCGTTTCTGGGGCCAACGCCCCTGTGGCCCGGTCTGAGATCAGGCCTCATGGTGGATCAGGGTCTGATCAACCACGCTGTTGCTGCTGGCCGCACGTAAACCAATGTACGAACTACAGCCTGGCTTATCAGGCACTGACTTTAGGTATCTGCCCAGTGCCTTCTTGAAGACAGCCAGGGGCCTATTGGTAATCCCTCTTATGTATGCTTGGAGGCAGCTGAACAGTCTTGGGCCCCTAACACTTATTGTGCTGTCTTTCGTAGGGAGTGATTCTCGTGTTATTAAGATTTCGTGAGTCATTTCAAATCTATTGCTTCTTTATCTTCGATTTGCGCAGCGCAGTATTTCCGTTGGGATGGCGACCCCGATAACTCTAAAACTGAACACTTTACCACATAATTTTTTCCCATCCTCAGCCATTGTGAGAGACAAAATCACTTTCTGTGTCTTCCCTGGCTCCTTGACCAGCCGTCCTTACGGAGGCCACACTCACAACTGTCTCTTCCTCACTCCTACATGAATGTTATACCTCCCTGCCCACTTCACGAAATCACAGCTTCCCTATATTCATCAACATTTAATAGTTTCTCTAAATATTCCCTCCATCTTCCCGATACCTCTAACTCTCTACCTAATAGCTCTCCTCTCCTATTTTTAACCATCAGATCAGTTCGTACCCTAGGCCTTCTCAACTTATTTATCTGGCTAAATTTTTTATTCTTATTATCAGTAAAATTTGTTGATGTCATCTCACCCACTCTCTCATTTGGTCTCCATTTACATTTCTTGTATCATTTCTACTTTGCAAAAAACCTCTCATATGCTAACTTTTTCTCTCTCTTACTACTTTCATCATCATTCCACCAATCGCTCTTCTTCCCTCCCGCACCCACTTCCCTTTAACCACAAACTTCTGCTGAACACTCTAACACTACATTGTTAAATCTACCCCATATCTCTTCAACCTCACTGCCTGTACTCTGATTAGCCCGCCTATTTTCTTACAATAATTGTTCATATCTTACCATAACTGCCTCCTCCTTTAGCTTAAAAATCATCAACTTTCTCTTACTTGCTGATTCCATTCTCCTTACATCCCATCTACCTTTTACTCTCACTGTAGCTACAACTAAAATATATAATGATATATATGTATGTGACCCCTCTTTGAACATGTACATCCCGAAGTCTACCCAGCTGTCATATATCTACCAATACATTGTCCAATAAACAGGTGTCATTAAGCCCTTTATCATATCTTGTATAATTATTTATCCATTTATTTCTTAAAATATGTAATAACTATTATCAAGCACCTTTATATACAAAGTTCACTTAAAGTCCACCATCATCATTTACACACACACATATATGTGTTATGCCGAATAAGTGAAACTTGCGATGTTAGCTTAAATAGCAACGCTGTTCTTGCGCGAATAAGTCAATCGAAAATTTGTGCATGCAATAATTTCACAAAAATCATTCTGAACTTAACGAGAACAATATTTCATTGTGTTTGCTTACTATTAAATTATTGTAAACGTATCTAAAATATATTTAGTTTGGTTAGGCTAAACTAAATTGAGCTTGTTATAATAAGGTTAAGTAAGTTTCCTAAGGTTCCTTTGGAACAAAATGATTAATTTTCACATTAACATCATTAAAAAATATGCCTTTAAACGTATAAGAATTTTTTTTTTAGAAAGGACTTAATTTTAAATGAGTTCTTAGTACCTGACCAGTTTATCCTATTCGGAACATATATATATATATATATATATATATATAAATATATATATATATATTTATATATATATATATATATTTTAAATATATATAATATATATATATATATATATTATTTATTTTTTTATTATCACACCGGCCGATTCCCACCAAGGCAGGGTGGCCCGAAAAAGAAAAACTTTCACCATCATTCACTCCATCACTGTCTTGCCAGAAGGGTGCTTTACACTACAGTTTTTAAACTGCAACATTAACACCCCTCCTTCAGAGTGCAGGCACTGTACTTCCCATCTCCAGAACTCAAGTCCGGCCTGCCGGTTTCCCTGAATCCCTTCATAAATGTTACTTTGCTCACACTCCAACAGCACGTCAAGTATTAAAAACCATTTGTCTCCATTCACTCCTATCAAACACGCTCACGCATGCCTGCTGGAAGTCCAAGCCCCTCGCACACAAAACCTCCTTTACCCCCTCCCTCCAACCCTTCCTAGGCCGACCCCTACCCCGCCTTCCTTCCACTACAGACTGATACACTCTTGAAGTCATTCTGTTTCGCTCCATTCTCTCTACATGTCCGAACCACCTCAACAACCCTTCCTCAGCCCTCTGGACAACAGTTTTGGTAATCCCGCACCTCCTCCTAACTTCCAAACTACGAATTCTCTGCATTATATTCACACCACACATTGCCCTCAGACATGACATCTCCACTGCCTCCAGCCTTCTCCTCGCTGCAACATTCATCACCCACGCTTCACACCCATATAAGAGCGTTGGTAAAACTATACTCTCATACATTCCCCTCTTTGCCTCCAAGGACAAAGTTCTTTGTCTCCACAGACTCCTAAGTGCACCACTCACTCTTTTTCCCTCATCAATTCTATGATTCACCTCATCTTTCATAGACCCATCCGCTGACACGTCCACTCCCAAATATCTGAATACGTTCACCTCCTCCATACTCTCTCCCTCCAATCTGATATTCAATCTTTCATCACCTAATCTTTTTGTTATCCTCATAACCTTACTCTTTCCTGTATTCACCTTTAATTTTCTTCTTTTGCACACCCTACCAAATTCATCCACCAATCTCTGCAACTTCTCTTCAGAATCTCCCAAGAGCACAGTGTCATCAGCAAAGAGCAGCTGTGACAACTCCCACTTTGTGTGTGATTCTTTATCTTTTAACTCCACGCCTCTTGCCAAGACCCTCGCATTTACTTCTCTTACAACCCCATCTATAAATATATTAAACAACCACGGTGACATCACACATCCTTGTCTAAGGCCTACTTTTACTGGGAAAAAATTTCCCTCTTTCCTACATACTCTAACTTGAGCCTCACTATCCTCGTAAAAACTCTTCACTGCTTTCAGTAACCTACCTCCTACACCATACACTTGCAACATCTGCCACATTGCCCCCCTATCCACCCTGTCATACGCCTTTTCCAAATCCATAAATGCCACAAAGACCTCTTTAGCCTTATCTAAATACTGTTCACTTATATGTTTCACTGTAAACACCTGGTCCACACACCCCCTACCTTTCCTAAAGCCTCCTTGTTCATCTGCTATCCTATTCTCCGTCTTACTCTTAATTCTTTCAATTATAACTCTACCATACACTTTACCAGGTACACTCAACAGACTTATCCCCCTATAATTTTTGCACTCTCTTTTATCCCCTTTGCCTTTATACAAAGGAACTATGCATGCTCTCTGCCAATCCCTAGGTACCTTACCCTCTTCCATACATTTATTAAATAATTGCACCAACCACTCCAAAACTATATCCCCACCTGCTTTTAACATTTCTATCTTTATCCCATCAATCCCGGCTGCCTTACCCCCTTTCATTTTACCTACTGCCTCACGAACTTCCCCCACACTCACAACTGGCTCTTCCTCACTCCTACAAGATGTTATTCCTCCTTGCCCTATACACGAAATCACAGCTTCCCTATCTTCATCAACATTTAACAATTCCTCAAAATATTCCTTCCATCT